>NC_141214.1:6713077-6795577 GCF_054491065.1 Syngnathus leptorhynchus
GGTGACTTCAATGCTCACGTGGGCAATGACAGCAGTGAGACCTGGAAGGGCATGATTGAGAGGACCCCCTCCACCGATCTGAACTCGAGCGGTGTTCTATTATTGGACTTCTGTGCTCGACATGGATTGTCCATAATGAACACCATGTTCAAGCACAAGGGTGTCCATGTTTGCACTTGGCACCAGGACACCCTAGGCCGCAATTCGACGATCGACTTTGTATGTTTTGGACACTCGGGTGAAGAGAGGGGAGACCCGATGGACGACCCAGGACACGCTGGAGAGACTATGCCTCTCATCTGGCCCGGGAACACCTTGGGATACCCCGGGATGAGCTGGACAAAGTGGCTGTGGAGAAGGTATGTCTGGGAGTCCCTCCTAAAGCTGCTGCCCCAACGACCCCACCCCTGATAAGCGGACAAAGATGGATGAATGCGTCCATCGGATCTAATTAGAACTTTATTTCTTCCCAAGAAAACAACAACACAAGTTTGAGGGTCTCAACGTGCACAAAAACTCATAAAACCTTGCACAGGGGCAAGCAAAATCATCCATCATGACCATTTATTTCTTTTGTGATTTCTTTTTGTTTTTTTAGAATGGCTTAGTTGGACCAATTGTGAACAAAACAGCCCCAGAGCTACAAATAGCCTCCGGAGCTCGACTCGTTACAAAGTTGGCATTTTCCTCTTTCTTTTCTGACTTGAGAATCGGAGCGCTATCGAAGATGAGTAGCTGTGAATTGGGTGTACTTGTGCATTTTGTAATAATTGTGTGCCGCTTTTAATTGTGGAATGGGTTCTTTTTGACAAAAGGTTTGCATAAAGTCTTCATTTGTCTATTTGTTAGTTGCTTTGAAGTACACCCTCCTCCTAATGATATAAATTGCGAGCCCCTGGCAATGTGCATTGAAAAAAGTTTAAAAAAAGATGGAAAGTACTCACCACGTCGGAGCTCGGCTGTTGCGCGTGGAAGCTCCACTCGCTGTGTTGTGAGCTTGGATCTTCCTGGTTTTGTTGTCAGCACTAATTGCTTTGTAATCATTTTTAATTGCGATTCACGTCAAAACCTTTCTTCAGTCTTAATTAAGGGTGCGTCTGACAAATAACAGGTCTTCAAAATGTTTCATTAAGCAATTTGCAAATACTCGACACAGAGAATCAAAGGATTCAGCTTGCCAAGCCACCTTTCAGACAATTTCCTCATGCTTAAGTGAGTCAACAAGGGGCGGCTGTGGCTCGACAGCAATCCATCGCCATGAAAAAGCATACGTTCCCAACGTTCATCAATGGGGCGGTCATATTTAAAACTTTTGCCTCCCAAGCTAGCTTACAGTCTTTCTTTTAACTTTTTTATATACCAAACGACAAAAGAATTCCAAGAAGAAATTACGCATGACTGCACACGACTCTGGTGGGTCTCATCACCGAGGGCAACGAGACTCGTCGGAGGTCGACCTTCTGGGCACGTGGTCAACAACCTCCTGCTGAACGTCACCAGACTCACCAACAGCTCCATACTCCAGGCTGTCAGGATCCTGAACTCTCTCCCCCCTCCACCCTCGGCTGCATAACGTCCTGTACTTTTGCGCTATATTCTGGCTGTTTGCTGTATGCACGCTTGCTCCATTTTGCTCCTCTTATTTATCTATTTATCTATTTATTTATTTAGGTTATTTTCTTATTACTTATTCGTCGCTCTTATCTATTCATTTTTACGCTGTGTGCTATTTGCTTGTATGTACTGTGTAATGTGTCTAGTCACTGTGGGACGGTGGGAAACGTCATTTCGATCTCTTTGAGTGTCTTAACGTGAAGAAATCGACAAGATAGATAGATAGATAGATAGATAGATAGATAGATAGATAGATAGATAGATAGATAGATAGATAGATAGATAGATAGATAGATAGATAGATAGATAGATAGATAGATAGATAGTAAAGGAATATAAGAGTTTGATCTTAAAGTAGTTCATTAGACATCTTGTGCATGAGAGTATGAAACTGTAAAGTGCTGAGTGTGTGACGGTGGAGACAAAACAAGATATGTGGGCAAGGATGTGCACGAATGAAATATTCCAGAACAAACAATGACGCAGGAGCAGCAAGGAGTACAAGATAACCCAGAAGCAGCAAGGAGGACAAGATACCCACAGGGCCAGCTGGTAGATAACAACTGGGGACCCTGTATGGAAAACTACAACCAGGAGGAGCGAGCAAATGATTCTGCAGAAGAAGAAAGACCAATAAGAGCAAGCTAAAGTTAAATGCAGTATACACATAGCCAATAGAATAATGACAGAATGCCTTTGTTGATGTGCCATTTGCATATTGTGTAGTATAATTAATGGCTGGGCAACTCGGAAGTAGAGTACGTCTGCTGGTGGCAACAGAGGCGTACAGAGGTGTATTGAGAGGGACCCGAGACCCAGGTGATGGATTAGATTTGTGTGTTAGGAATAAATCCACTCGTGTGTGAAAATGCCAGCTTCCTGATACCTTTCTATTGCAGAACGAGCGCGCATATTGTTGGATGAGTGGCAGTTGGGTAAGGTCACAAATTGGAGTCAGATTAGTAACTCGCGTTCATGTTAAATTAGAAATAAATTCCAACAATAGATAGATAGACACACACCCAAGATTGGGCACACAAGAGAGATAAAATAATAGATATCCAGCAATTAACATAAATTGTAAAACAACCAATGTAGTCTGAATTTGTTTCCCGACTTATGTCTGAGAAACTAATAATAGATTGTTTTCTGAGGCTGGTTGCCAATTTTTCAACGAGAAGCGTGACAGCTCGCCCGTTCAATTGATAAGGCAACACTGCCTCTTCATGGATGGAAGAAGGATTGCCTTTCACTGCGAGATGAACTGAGATGGTGTGTGCGTGCGTGCGTGCATGTGCGCATATGCCGCTTGAAAACGGTGGGAGGTTTATGGCAAAAACAGAAACCGTTGTGTTGTATATTTTGGGCTCACTCATGTTCCGTAGTGGGGAAAACTCCGGATGTGGGAGGGGGGAGCTTCGGGGACGTTCAGTCTTGTGATGTACGGCCTGTGAACTGACTGTGTTGAAGGAATAAAGCAGTATCCATCACGTCGTTGTCCGAACCATTCTTGCTACATCAGAACCCGGAAAATAGTAAGGATATAACACGTTGCACAATTGATTTTTGGAAACTTGCGTTGTACGTTTGACAGAGACGTGGAAACACTGATCATATTCGACAAACCACAAGCAGAAATGAATATACACACACGCACGCACGCACGCACACACACACTAAAGAAAAAGCATGGGAAAATTTGTGAATAATTTAGACGCAAATTTCTCTCCATATTGGGAGAGGCTGCTCGCTGCAGAAGCTCTAGGTGCTGGGAGCACTCCAGAAACAGTCCAACCAAACAGAATTGATCACGCCCATTTTCCACCAAAGACATCGCGCCAACTTATTTATTTATTTATTGATTGATTGATTGATTGATTTAACTTTATTGCAAACGAATATATTTACAATCTAGTAGAGAAATCAATCATCTTTAATGTTTGTACATTTCTGTTGAAAATACATTTAATTTTTCTTATTTGGTAAGGGGGGTGATGTTATTTAGAATTGCATTTTCCCTACAAAATAAGCTTATAAACCATATTATGGTGATATATATGAAGCAGACAAGTACTTTTCAAGTTCAGTACATTTCATTCGACATTATCCAATCATTGTGAATTGGTAGTTTACACGATACCTGGGCGGGGGAGCGGGCGGCCGGCCGGCCGGCCAGGGATCGAGTTTAAGTTTTTCTTTTGCATTTTCTATTTAATTTCTATAACCACACTAGGGCAGATAGATGAAGAGATTCCATAGATAAAAGAGCCTTAGAATCAAAAATGAATATTCACAACAACAGCAAAATCATTTAATGCCCGTGGCCCCTCTCTAAAAATATTTACAACGATGTCCTCGCAGGCTATGATCTTTCTTGCCCCATGCCATCACGTGCGGGTTCGATTCCACCTTCGGCCCTCCCTGTGTAGAGTTTGCATGTTCTCCTCGTGTCCGCGTGGGTTTTCTCCGGGCACTCCG
Organism: Syngnathus leptorhynchus; assembly: GCF_054491065.1. Classification (NCBI taxonomy): domain Eukaryota; kingdom Metazoa; phylum Chordata; class Actinopteri; order Syngnathiformes; family Syngnathidae; genus Syngnathus; species Syngnathus leptorhynchus. The sequence continues at coordinate 6,717,170 of NC_141214.1, forward strand.
GTTTCCTCCCACATCCCCAAAACATGCTTGATAGGCCGATTGAGCACTCCAAATTGTCCCTAAGTGCGAGTGCGAATGGTTGTTCATCTCTGTGTGCCCTGCGATTGGTTGGCAACCAGTTCAGGGTGTCCCCCGCCGACTGCCCGATGACGGCCGGGATAGGCTCCAGCACGCCCGCGACCTCCGTGGGGACTAAGCGGTTCAGAAAATGGATGGACGAATGGATGGATGTATCGTTTATTCTTCACAATCTATGTTGTCACTATAGAAGTTCTGCCGCACTGTAATTTTCCATCTTGGGATCTGATACAGTAAGCTAGGGTGCTGAAACTATTCATGAACTAATATATACAGTAACCCCTCGCTACATCGCCGTTGGATTATCGCGGCTCCAGTACATCGTGGATTTTTTTTTTTTGCCCCCACCAAAAAATAAATACATTTACAAATTCAAAATAAACCTTCTAAATTGAGCAATTATGGCATGAAAATTGCCCACATGCCAGCAGAAGGCAGGGAGTGTCCACACAATTGCACTATGTACACTCATCAATTTGATAAAAAAAGTTTTTATAATAATAAAAGGGTTCTAAAACATATTTACAGTATGTACTCTTGTACCTTGTTATAAAAAATCCTATATTGTGAAAATTGTTATAAAATTGTTGTAATAATAAGAGTTCTAAAAACATTTACAGTATGTATACATTAGCTACATATACATGTCTCACACACACACACACACACACACACACACACACACACACACACACACACACACACACACACACACACACGTATCATATTTATATTCATATTATTTATACTTATCTTCTGTATGTCATTTATACTACGTATTAGTATAGTATTTACATGTTTGAAACTTATTTTATGTTGTAATGATAACACATGCCCTTATATGTTTTAATATACACTTATTGATACACAAACAATGTATGTTAAAAAAAAGGGTGACTACTTTGCGGATTTTCACATATTGCGTGCGGGTGGTCTTGGAACCGATTATCCGTGATAAACGAGGGATCACTGTATGTATTATTTTACGAGTTCACGCAAATATAATCATAATACCGTGTATCGGGTCGGTGATGACGTGAGGACATCTGCAGTCGACGTCCCCCCGACGATCGTGTTGGCTTGCGTTAACAGTCCAAAGTGCTTTGTGTGAAACGTGTGGCCATTTTACGGCATTAACAGACCTATGGCGGCACCTTAGGGTTTCGCACTGCACTGCAGAGGAGCAAAGAGGAGGCATTGAGTTCATTTCTCTTTTATTGTGTCCAGCCAAGAAGGGAATAACGTTCCATCAATGAAGACGGATGAACGGACGGATAAGTTCGTCTGCGCCACGTCACCCTTGTTCCACCTATTGGAAGCCACGCACAATCATTTCCCTCTCCGCGCTTGGCTGTACGATGATGTGTGAGGCGAGTCCAACTCGTCACTTGTCTTCATTGGGTCTGACGCGCAACTCCGACATGTTCTTTCAAGTGCGCCCCAAAAGTAGCGGAAGCACAACTCATGCGGTCATGGTCGCTGACGTTCACGATGGCGTCCCGGCAGACAAATGCGGTTCGCGAGTGAATATATGACGAACACATTTGAAATACAAATCGTAACACAAGGAAAACCAGATACATTTTTTCCTTCAATGTACACATTTACAAAATTGAAAACAGATTTTAGAGCATGAACACGAGCAGGGCGGCGGCGGCGGTGGCGGCGGTACTGAGTGAGGGGCGCCGGGCGCCACTGGTTTGCACAATGGTGGCCAGCGAGGTGTCTGCTCCTCTCACAGCCAAGTTGGCAGTGGAGGCCGCCACTCTTGCCAGAGATTGCATGGTGGCCGTCTCGGCGCTGAGGAGCGGGCCCGTGGTGGTGACGGTGGTCACGGCCAAGTCTGCCACCTGCCTGGTGGCCTCGGTGGTCGCCTGCGTTGTGGACACTACGTTCAGCAAGGCCAGCTGATTCAAAAGCCCCCCGAGGCCTCCCTGCGTATCTTCCGTCAGCATGCCCTGCACCCGCGCCGTCAAGTTCCTCCAGTCGTCGTCTACTTGTCTGGCCACTTGGCGGGCATTCACTATGGTTTGCGTCGTCGCTTCGGGCGAGGCCACGCTTTGCGCCGACTCGGTCGCCCTAGATGCTATTCGGGCCGCCTCGGCGGCCAGGCCGGCCAGCTCCATGTCCAGGTCCGATCCGTTTTGCGATGCCGACATGGCCGCCTGGGCGGCGTTATTGGCTTCACGGGACGCCGCCAGTCCGGCGTCCACTGTAGAACTCAGGCTGCCTTGACCGTTGCTCAGCGAGGTGGCGGCGCTCGCCGCATCATCTGCGGCGTCCAAGGCAACTCTGGCTGCCGATTCTGCTCCGGCCGCCGCCGCAGCCGCCGAGCACGTGGCGCTTACCGCCGCGGCCGCGGCCGTCAAGCCGACCCCTAATGACTCTTGGGCCGAGCTCAGCGCCGTTCCTTCCGGTAGGTCGCGCACCATCTCCATCGCCGATTGTGTTGCTGCATTTGCGACCGCCACTAAACTTTGTGCACCTGATAAATTGTCTGCTGCTTCGGCCGCGACTCCTGCGACTTCCGCCAGCGCCGCCACCTCTTCTGCACCCTGAATGGCCGTCAACGTTTCAGGCGGCAGCGTGGATGACAACCGATTTGAAAATAGTTCTCTAGCATCCCTTGCAACCGTTGTAAACTGCGCGGCAGTGTCGTCAAATTCATCGGGTCCCGCCGCCGTCGCCGCTTGGCTGGCCAGCTCGGCCGCGTCCAGCGACACCTGCGCCGCTTCCCCGTCGATGCCTCCCGCCGACGAGGCTTGTCGCGCTGCTTCGGCCACCGCCTCTGCTGCATTCGCGGCAGCGGTCGCGGCATCTCTGGCCACCTGCGGCTCTGCGTCTCCATTGGCAACCGACTGGGCTGCAAGATTTGCCTCCTCTGCCCTTTCCAAGGCGGTGTTGATGACACCATCGAGATCAGCTCCGGTGGCTTGCCCGGTGACGGCCGCCGCCGAGGCGGCGAGGGACGCGGCCGCGGCCGCCAGGGAGGCTTGTCTTGAAGCTTGGACAGCTCCGGGTGGTGCTCCCGCAGCTCCTGCTGCTGCGCCTGCGCTTTGCGCTGCAGTTTGGATTTGGAGGACCGCTAATTGGCCGGCTAACTCCGCTTCCGTGTCTCCTCCGCTGGGCGCCGCAGCTTGGTCTGCCGTGTCGAGCGCAGCTTGCGCCTGAGCTGCCGTTTCTTCTGCCGACGCGGCCGAACTCTCGGCCGCTATGATGGCTTGGCGGACGCTTTCCTCGACATCTGGCGGGAGGTTTTCCGAATCGAGTAAAGCTCTGAGGTCTTGTGCTGCAGACTCGGCCTGCTCGTTGGCGTTTCTGGCGTCTTGTATGATGGACATTGCCTCATCTGCCGTGAGTTCCGAGGCCATCACGTCGGCCGCTAAGGCGGATGTGTTTGCAGCGGACCTGGCGATGACTGCTGCGTTTTCTGCCGCTTGGGACAGTTGGAGTGCCAGCGTAGACAAGTCCCCAGTCGCTCCCTGCGCAGCTCCCTGTGCAGTCGCTGCAGCATTTTCAGCCGCGGCGGCAGCATCGTCCGCCGCGGCTGCGGCCTCGCCCGCGTTGATACTGCCCTGCGCAAACCCCAGCGCCGCATCGGCCGCTCCGTCCGCAGCGGACGAAGCCTCTTGTGCAGCGGCTTCTGCTAGCGGGGACCCCCCCGAGGCCGCTGCAGTTGCCGCCGCAGCTGAGCTGGCCAGTAACGCTGCTGTCGATGCGGCAGTTGTGGACGCCGCTACCGCTGTCTCTGCTGATCTTCGGATTGCCACTTGCGCAATGGTTTCAGTCACCATTTGGTCATCATCGGTGGTCGTCACTGTGTCGGTAGTGGAAGTGGCTGTGCCGTCGGTGGTTGACCCTGTGCCGTCGGTGGTTGACCCTGTGCCGACGGTGGTTGACCCTGTGCCGTCGGTGGTTGACCCTGTGCCGACGGTGGTTGACCCTGTGCTGACGACGGTGGTTGACCCTGTGCTGACGACGGTGGTTGACCCTGTGGTGACGGTGGTTGACCCTGTTGTCACGGTGGTTGCAACGGGGCTGTTTTCGTCAGGAGTCACCTGGAGGAGCACTCTCCCACTACCGCCATGTCGCTGAAGTCCCTCCGAAATCGTTCCTGTTTCGGTTGTCCGGTTTTGTCAGATATTTTACATGATGACACAAAGCTCTCTATTACAATCGTCTGGTCAGATTACTTACCAAATAACAAAATGACTCCAACAAAAGTTTTGATGTTCATCATCGTGCTTTTCCAGTCTCTGAAGTGTCCAAGCAAAGGCGATTGTCGATTGCTGTACAAATGATCAAAAGGGGAACTTTAGTCATTTTTGCTCTTTTACCGAAAGCTTGCAAATTGGCACAACAGTGGCAAATTGGCACAAGAGGCTCAGAGAGCTCTTCGACTTGATGTTGCCCTTCATTGTGTCTTTTCTTAACTTGCGTAACACCCGGCAAGCGTGCCAATCTCGACGGGTGAGACATTTCCGGACATGGAGCTGAAAACCGACCTTATTGGGCTTTGACTTTCTACATAGGGACTGATCCCAGAGAGGTCTTGGCTTCGGCCGCATCAACATCCTTGCCGCAAAGGAAAAGACTGCGGTAGAAAGCGCAAACAAAGCCCCCGAAGGGAGCCGGAGCGCGAGCCGACGCCCCGCTCACGCCCTTTGTAACAAAGTCTGCGGTCACGGCACACAGCAAAAGCACCCACCCATACCTGGCACCCGAGAGGATTGAAGCCTCCATCCACTTAATGCTGCCTTAATAACAATCTTGATTCGCTTGTGCCCCCCCCCTCTTTGTAACTCTCTTTCCGTTTCTGATCTCGCAAAGAGATGCCAGATTTTTTTTTAAAGATCTGTCCTTTCACCGTGCTCATCTTCAAATCTTGAAGTGCATACAAAAAAAGCTGATCCGCAGCAGTCAGGTTGGCTTCAAATTCAATGTCCAACGTCTTCCGTGTCACTGCAGAAACGTCCTTTAAGTTTTTTTTTTGAGCAATGGTAACGGGAGCCCCGAATCTCCTCTCAGTACTTACGTCTCAGTCAGGTCCGCTGAGTGGAGCTCCGACGAATGCGTTTGTCACTCTCTGTCTCGTCCCGACGTTTTATGTCGCCTCCCGGACAACTCGCGATCACTAATTAAGACTGTGACATTAATCGGCGTCCAACCCTCACTGAGGCGAGGCCCCCATTGTTTCGCCGCCACACCTTCGTCTTAGAAGAGTAATTGTTTGTACCCGCTGCGTGCGTAATTGAGACGCGTATCCAGTCGAGCCGCATTGTTTCGCAATCCGTTCATTAGCGATTGACGTCATAGTTAGTTTCAGTTGAAAAATTTACATAGGTTGCTGTCGCCTGGCGAGGACTCTGCACGAGCTTCTCAAATGGACAGACAGCCGGTCCGCACATCCGGTCCTAAGCTTTCATTTGCCTTTGCCTCGGCAGGCTCCGAGAACACTGCGCAGTTATCCAAAAGCGTATTGGACGACTTTGATCGTCCGTGACCCTTCCCTCGTTCCTCGCTCCAACCGGCTAGGGAACAATGGGGAGCGCAATGAGTCAGGTCTACTGGAGATGCAATCTCAGATCAGCTTTAGCGACAAATGGCTTGCTTTGCTTTGCCACAGGGGCACTCGGCTAGTCAGCTCCTCGACCCGACTGCAGCCGTGCAAATGAGGGGAGCTCAACTTCTCGCACAAAGACCTCGGTGGCCAAACCGGTCAGAGGAGGCTGTGCCTCCCCTGGCATCATGAAAAGAGGAAAAAACAAATTCAATTGTTTTTATTATAGTCATTTTCTTTTTAATTTCAGTAGTTTTGTATCATTTTGAACCAAAATCGCTGAATTTTTATTTTAAAACCCGAGACAATTCGCTCGGAGGAGCCAACTTCCTGCCTTGCCTCCTCTGAGGATTGCGTAATCACACGGCTGCCTACGCTGACAGGCTATGGAGTTAAGACAGTTAGCTGTCGCTGTTAAAGTGTTCAAACACTGTGGCTATATTAACAAATTTCCATAGTTAAGCTAACGTATATAATATCTAGTGTTTTTTGTCATCTGTCTGTAACGTCGTGTTTCTTTAGATGGACAAAACGGCTTTGAAAAGAGACCTTAGAGAGGCAATGAAAAGAAGGTTCTCCACCCCCATGGCAGGGCTCTCCAGTTCAAATTTACAGTGAACAACTGAGGAGCAGTCAGTTGTCCATTTATTTTGTTTTACATTCATTTTATTTTTCATTTTTACATTTCGTTTTACAATGGAGGATTACATATCCAAATGATTTTCCACTATGGATTTTCGGTCGAAGCAGAAGGTCATCAGTAGAGGAAGACCAACTCTGGAGTTAAAACGTTTGACTTCAGAGCATGTCTTTTCAAACAAAGTTGTACGCACGATGGAAAACAAGTTTTTGATTCCATGTACTTTATGTGTGAAGACTGATAATATGGGATTTCAATTATAATAGTTCAAATTAAATAATGAATAAGCTACTCTAGAGCAGCGTTCCCCAACCTTTTTTGTGACACGGTTAGGTGTCTGAAAAATCTTACCGGGTGAGGGGGGGGGGGGGGTGACGTCAGTGCTAGTTTCCGTGCCATCGGAGGAGTTGTGACTGAATAGGTTTGGGTTTTTTTTTTTTAGACGGAGAGGGCGGAGTATAGCTTGTGGCCACTTTTGGTGCAGTCATACTCGCCATGCAATTGGATGCAGTTGGGCCATTGGCTGGCCCAAACCATGCTGATTTCAAGACAGGCAGCCAAGAAACTGGCTGGCACACTGAGGAGGATCCTTGTGGCGCTCCCCTGCATCGCGTTCATCAGTTTTGTTAAGCGTAGCCCCTTTTCACCCCCCTTTTGTTCTGAGGCCCACTTCACACCTAATCCTATCCAGAGAGATTGCTTATTTGGCTCGCGGGATGACAACAAATATGACATTTGACCGTTGCCGTGGTTGCACTCCCTTAATATGAAAAGATTGCGTTGCAGAAGCGAGGCCTTCAATGCAGAACTTGAGGAAAGAAACATTGCGTGATTGTGGACACTCCGGTTCACAGCGGAAGCTCGAGTTGACTTCTTCTAGGTAGCTAATTGCTCGTGTCATTATCTACTCTATTCATGGCCGTTTCCTTGTTCCTCAGTTGGGGCACTTGGTCGACTACATTCCGTGTCATTAGCTCTCCCCACACATGTGTCGGGACTTATCCGACACGTTCCATCTTTGACATCGTTTTGTTTCGGACAACGGCTCACTGGACTGACCGCACCTAAGGCCAGAGGCTAATGGTACGGTTAGGGTTAGGCTTGGGTTAGGGTTGTGGTTAGGGTTGGTACGGGATGGGCGAAAAGAGCCGCCATGCTGACATGTCTCGGTGTGAAGCCAGCAGACTATCTAGCACAATTCATTGTCTGGTTGGCTCAGACAAGTCACAGTGCATTTGGCATCTTCTCATCAACTGCTGTAGCAGAAAAGCCACCTCGCGCACAAGATGGCTTCAACTTGACGTGACGCAGCCCGCCCACTGGGACTGAGCTGAATGAGGGTCAGGTTAGGTCACCCCGTCAAATGTTAATGGCGGTCCCTTTTCTGTGGGCGCCTACAATAGCAAGCCTGCTATTCTCCTGAAGCCATCAAGCAAGCCCATACACTTGCCGTTCTCTGCCCTTGAGCGTCTGCTGCTGGAAAACTTCCAGCAAGCCCCGCCCTGGTGCCTTGGGCGCTGACGCACAATTTGGCTGCTGCGTGCGCTATGAGCTGTCCACGCACCTGGAGCAGACTTGCCTCGACCGAGAGGAAGAACGCCGGACGACTTTCTGCTCTGCCATTCAAAGGGTGGATGGAGTTTGAGCTTTCACACCTCAGCTGCCTGCGCCCCATTAGATGGCCATTAGATGGCGCCTACCAAGCATGTTTTTGGCATGTGGGAGGAAACCGGAGTGCCCAGAGGAAACCTACGCGGGCTCGGGGAGAACATGCAAACTCCACACAGGGAGGGTCGGAGGTGGAATCGAACCGGCACCCTCCTAACTGTGATGCGGACGTGCTAACCAGTACGCCACCGAGCCGCCCGGTCGCCCCCCCCCCAAAATAAAATTGCGCTGCAAAGCAGTTTTAGCACTGTGTTTGTCACTGTGTGGGGAATAGACAATTTAGCGCCCCCTTCAGGGTAAGTGGCAAGTAAGCACCCACTTCAGCTGCAGACCGGGTGCCCAAAATTGCGAAAAAATTGTGCTTGGAAGTAAATTCAGTGTAGAACCGCCACTACTGGCTTTGTCAAGTGCCGTGCGCCCCCAGGTGTCCGCAGGTAACGTTTGCAAAACAACTCCAGCACAACGTCCCTTTCAATCAGGACGGCATGAGCATAGCCCTCAAGCTCAACACGGGGGAGCTCCCAGACCGTCACAAGAACGTGCAGCGACATTTGTAGCAAGTTGGGGGCGGGCTAACAAACCTTTGTATGGAGCACAAAATCCTCATCGGGAAGCTCGGGTCGGTTCCCCCCCGGCCTTTGCGATCGGTCCGGTCATTCGGTGGCGCAACCTTCGATGACAAGGGACTTCTGGTGGCGGCGTTTGTGTAGGTATTCGCCCCCATTCGCTTGAAGCCCGTGAGCAAAGAGTGGCGCCCGCGCCCCATTGCACCCGCTCACCGCTCCGGAAGGAAGGTCTCATGTTCTCACGTGGCAATCTTGGTTTGGCTTCTTCTCTCTTGTTCGCAAAATGCAATTGTCACGGAGCTGGCGCCTTTTTAACTTGGCGGGGACCCTTCGAGAACATTTGAGCAAATGATTCAGACAGGGTGAGGGCTTAGGATGAACACCTTCTGAATTGAAATGGCACAAAGCAAGTCATCAGTCTGGTCTTTTTTTATTGGCTTGGGTCAGCAGAACATCACGGCAACACAAAAATGCGCATGCGAGGCTGCGTGGCTGCGGTCCCGCGCTCGTCCAAGTTTCAAGTGATGCGCGTCATGGTCGTCTGGAGACGCTGCGTGTGGCTCCGACGTCACACCAGTCAAACGTGCTCAGCGCTCGCTTCTTGCGTCACATTTTCATCTCACACACAATTACAATACACTCGGCGCACGTCGAGGTTCAGCTCGTGCACTCGTCGTTGCCTCGCTTTCTACTTTTCCAACAGTACAGCACATTTGTCTTTAGCCAATGTGACCAAATAAAGATTGAGGGGCATACATCAACCGTACGTTCTATCACAAACATAAATAAGTGGCTTTCTGCAATCAAGTCCTTGATTTAAAACAGTCCTCACAAGATCAAAGGGAGCAGGGCGGCGGCTAACATGGCGGCAAGTGAGAGCATCTGGATGTTAGCGCCATTGACTTGTGGAGATGCGGCCAACAACGTGTCCGCCGTCCGCACGGCCAAATTTGAGAAGGAGGTGGTCGCGGACGTCAGAGCTTGCATGCGTTCCGTCTCGGTGCCCAGGCGCCGGCCCGCCGATGTCGTCGTCACGGCCAAGTCTGCCACCTGGCTGGTTGAGTTCGTGCACAACAGCCCCGTGGACGCCACGGTCAGGATGGACAGCTGCTCCGCCAGGGCCCCGCAGCCTCCCTGCGGAGCATTCATCACCATGCCCTGCACCCGCGCCGTCAAGTTCCTCCAGTCGTCGTCCACTTGTCTGGCCACTTGGCGGGCGTCCGCTATGGTTTGCGTCGTCGCTTGGGGCGAGGCCACGCTTTGTGCCGATTCCGTCACCCTAGACGCTATTTGGGCCGCCTCGGCGGCCAGGTCGGCCAGCTCCAAGTCCAAGGCCGATCCGTTTTGCGATTCCGCCATGGCCGCCTGGGCGGCATTACTGGCTTCCAGGGATGCCGCCAGTCCAGCGTCCACTGTGGAGCTCAGGCTGCCTTGACCGTTGCTCAGTGAGGTGGCGGCGCTGGCTGCGTCCTCTGCGGCGTCCAAGGCGGCTCTGGCTGCCGATTCTGCTCCGACCGCCGCCGCAGCCGCCGAGCACGTGGCGGTTACCGCTGCGGCCGAGGCCGTCAAGCTGGCTCCTAGTGAATCTTGTGCCAAGCTCAACGCCGTTCCTTCCGGCAGATTGCTCACCATCTCCATAGCTCTTTGTGTCATTGTGTTTGCGGCTCTGCTGAGGGCTCTTGCGCCTTCAGAGTTGTCCGCACTTCCTGCTACGACCCCTGTGGCTTCTGCCAACAAGGCCACCTGCTCTGCTTCCTGAACTGCTGTAAATACTTCAGGAGTCAGCGTAGATGACAGCTGACTCCCAAATAATTCTGCAGCATTTCTCGATGTGATTGCAAACTCTGCGGCGGTGTCCTCAAATTCACCGGGTCCCGCCGTCACCGCTTGCCTGGCCAGCCTCGCCGCGTCCACGGACACCTGCGCCGCTTCCCCTTCAATTCTTCCCGTCGACGAGGCTTGTCGCGCCGCTTCGGCCACCGCCTCTGCCGCGTCCGCGGCTCTGGCCGCGGCATCTCTGGCCACCTGCGGCTCTGCGTCTCCATTGGCAACCGACAGGGCTGCAAGATTTGCCGCCTCCGCGCTTTCCAAAGCGGTGTTGATGACACCATCGAGATCAGCTCCGGTGGCTTGCCCGGTGACGGCCGCCGCAGAGGCGGCGAGGGACGCGGCTGCGGCTGCCAGGGAGGCTTGTCTTGAAGCTTGGACAGCTCCGGTCGGTACTTGTGCAGCTTCTGCTCCTCTGCTTGCGGTTTGTGCTGCAGTTTGGATTTGGAGGAGCGCTAATTGGCCGGCTAACTCAGCTTCCGTGTCTCCTCCGCTGGGCGCCGCAGCTTGGTCTGCCGTGTCGAGCGCAGCTTGCGCCTGAGCTGCCGTTTCTTCTGCCGACGCGGCCGAACTCTCGGCCGCTATGATGGCTTGGCGGACGCTTTCCTCGACATCTGGCGGGAGGTTTTCTGAATCGAGTAAAGCTCTAAGTTCTTGTGCTGCAGACTCGGCCTGCTCGTTGGCGTTTCTGGCGTCTTGTATGATGGACATTGCCTCATCTGCCGTGAGTTCCGAGGCCATCACGTCGGCCGCTAAGGCGGATGTGTTTGCAGCGGACCTGGCGATGACTGCTGCGTTTTCTGCCGCTTGGGACAGTTGGAGTGCCAGCGTAGACAAGTCCCCAGTCGCTCCCTGCGCAGCTCCCTGTGCAGTCGCTGCAGCATTTTCAGCCGCGGCGGCAGCATCGTCCGCCGCGGCTGCGGCCTCGCCCGCGTTGATACTGCCCTGCGCAAACCTCAGCGCCGCATCGGCCGCTCCGTCCGCAGCGGACGAAGCCTCTTGTGCAGCGACTTCTGCTAGCGGGGACCCCCCCGAGGCCGCTGCAGTTGCCGCCGCAGCTGAGCTGGCCAGTAACGCTGCTGTCGATGCGGCAGTTGTGGACGCCGCTACCGCTGTCTCTGCTGATCTTCGGATTGCCACTTGCGCAATGGTTTCCATTTGGGTACTGGTTGTGTCATCGGTGGTTGTCACTATGATGGTAGTGGAAGTGGCTGTGCCGTCGGTGGTTGACCCTGCGCCGTCGGTGGTTGACCCTGCGCCGACGGTGGTTGACCCTGCGCCGTCGGTGGTTGACCCTGCGCCGTCGGTGGTTGACCCTGCGCCGACGGTGGTTGACCCTGCGCCGTCGGTGGTTGACCCTGCGCCGTCGGTGGTTGACCCTGCGCCGACGGTGGTTGACCCTGTGCCGGCGGTGGTTGACTCTACGCCGACGGTGGTTGACTCTACGCCGACGGTGGTTGACCCTGCGCCGTCGGTGGTTGACCCTGCGCCGTCGGTGGTTGACCCTGCGCCGTCGGTGGTTGACCCTGCGCCGTCGGTGGTTGACCCTGCGCTGACGGTGGTTGACTCTGGGCCGACGGTGGTTGACCCTGCGCTGACGGTGGTTGACTCTGTGCCGTCGGTGGTTGACCCTGTGCTGACGGTGGTTGACCCTGGGCTGACGGTGGTTGACCCTGCGCTGACGGTGGTTGACTCTGTGCCGTCGGTGGTTGACCCTGCGCTGACGGTGGTTGACTCTGTGCCGTCGGTGGTTGACCCTGCGCCGTCGGTGGTTGACCCTGCGCTGACGGTGGTTGACCCTGTGCTGACGGTGGTTGACCCTGCGCTGACGGTGGTTGACCCTGTGCTGACGGTGGTTGACCCTGGGCTGACGGTGGTTGACCCTGCGCTGACGGTGGTTGACTCTGTGCCGTCGGTGGTTGACCCTGTGCCGACGGTGGTTGACCCTGCGCTGACGGTGGTTGACCCTGTGCTGACGGTGGTTGACCCTGGGCTGACGGTGGTTGACCCTGCGCTGACGGTGGTTGACTCTGTGCCGTCGGTGGTTGACCCTGCGCCGTCGGTGGTTGACCCTGCGCTGACGGTGGTTGACTCTGTGCTGACGGTGGTTGACCCAGCGCTGACGGTGGTTGACCCTGCGCTGACGGTGGTTGACCCTGTGCTGACGGTGGTTGACCCTGGGCTGACGGTGGTTGACCCTGCGCTGACGGTGGTTGACTCTGTGCCGTCGGTGGTTGACCCTGCGCCGTCGGTGGTTGACCCTGCGCTGACGGTGGTTGACTCTGTGCTGACGGTGGTTGACCCAGCGCTGACGGTGGTTGACCCTGCGCTGACGGTGGTTGACCCTGGGCTGACGGTGGTTGACCCTGCGCTGACGGTGGTTGACCCTGTGGTGATAGTTGTTGACCCTGTGGTGACGGTGGTTGAAATGGGGCCGTTATTGTCAGGGGTGGTCCCTGCGGTGTTGGTTGCCACAGAAACGGTTGCTGCGCTGTTGGTTGCCGTGGAGACGGTTGCTGCACTGTTGGTTGCAGTGGGGACAGTTGCTACACTGCTGGTCCCTGCGCTGTTGGTTGCCGTGGAGACGGTTGCTGCGCTGTTGGTTGCAGTGGAGACAGTCGCTGCACTGCTGGTCCCTGCGCTATTGGTTGCCGCAGAGACGGTTGCTGCACTGTTTGTTGCCATAGAGACGGTTGCTGCGCTGCTGGTTGCCGCAGAGACGGTTGCTGCGCTGTTGGTCCCGGCGCTGTTGGTTGCCGCAGAGACGGTTGCTGCACTGTTTGTTGCCATAGAGACGGTTGCTGCGCTGCTGGTTGCCGCAGAGACGGTTACTGCGCTGTTGGTCCCGGCGCTGTTGGTTGCCGTGGAGACGGTTGCTGCGCTGTTGGTTGGAGTGGAAACAGTCGCTATGCTGCTGGTCCCCACGCTGTTGGTTGCCGTGGAGACGGTTGCTGCGCTGTTGGTTGCAGTGGAGACGGTTGCTGCACTGTTTGTTGCACCGCTGTTGGTCGCTGCGCTGTTCGTTGCCCCGCTGCTGGTCGCTACGCTGTTTGTTGCGACGGAGACGGTTGCTGCACTGTTGGTTGCAGTGGAGACGGTTGCTGCACTGTTTGTTGCACCGCTGTTGGTTGCTGCGCTGTTTGTTGCCCCGCTGCTGGTTGCTACGCTGTTGGTTGCTGCGCTGTTTGTTGCCCCGCTGCTGGTTGCTACGCTGTTTGTTGCGGCGGAGACGGTTGCTGCGCTGTTGGTTGCAGTGGAGATGGTTGCTGCACTGTTTGTTGCACCGCTGTTGGTCGCTGCGCTGTTCGTTGCCCCGCTGCTGGTTGCTACGCTGTTGGTTGCTGCGCTGTTTGTTGCCCCGCTGCTGGTTGCTACGCTGTTTGTTGCGGCGGAGACGGTTGCTGCGCTGTTGGTTGCAGTGGAGACGGTTGCTGCACTGTTTGTTGCACCGCTGTTGGTCGCTGCGCTGTTCGTTGCCCCGCTGCTGGTTGCTACGCTGTTTGTTGCGGCGGAGACGGTTGGTGCACTGTTGGTTGCAGTGGAGACGGTTGCTGCACTGTTTGTTGCACCGCTGTTGGTTGCTGCGCTGTTCGTTGCCCCGCTGTTGGTTGCTGCGCTGTTTGTTGCCCCGCTGCTGGTTGCTACGCTGTTTGTTGCGGCGGAGACGGTTGCTGCACTGTTTGTTGCACCGCTGTTGGTCGCTGCGCTGTTTGTTGCCCCGCTGCTGGTTGCTACGCTGTTTGTTGCGGCGGAGACGGTTGGTGCACTGTTGGTTGCAGTGGAGACGGTTGCTGCACTGTTTGTTGCACCGCTGTTGGTTGCTGCGCTGTTTGTTGCCCCGCTGCTGGTTGCTACGCTGTTTGTTGCGGCGGAGACGGTTGCTGCACTGTTTGTTGCACCGCTGTTGGTCGCTGCGCTGTTTGTTGCCCCGCTGCTGGTCGCTACGCTGTTTGTTGCGGCGGAGACGGTTGCTGCGCTGTTGGTTGCAGTGGAGACGGTTGCTGCACTGTTTGTTGCACCGCTGTTGGTCGCTGCGCTGTTCGTTGCCCCGCTGCTGGTCGCTACGCTGTTTGTTGCGACGGAGACGGTTGCTGCACTGTTGGTTGCAGTGGAGACGGTTGCTGCACTGTTTGTTGCACCGCTGTTGGTTGCTGCGCTGTTTGTTGCCCCGCTGCTGGTTGCTACGCTGTTGGTTGCTGCGCTGTTTGTTGCCCCGCTGCTGGTTGCTACGCTGTTTGTTGCGGCGGAGACGGTTGCTGCGCTGTTGGTTGCAGTGGAGATGGTTGCTGCACTGTTTGTTGCACCGCTGTTGGTCGCTGCGCTGTTCGTTGCCCCGCTGCTGGTTGCTACGCTGTTGGTTGCTGCGCTGTTTGTTGCCCCGCTGCTGGTTGCTACGCTGTTTGTTGCGGCGGAGACGGTTGCTGCGCTGTTGGTTGCAGTGGAGACGGTTGCTGCACTGTTTGTTGCACCGCTGTTGGTCGCTGCGCTGTTCGTTGCCCCGCTGCTGGTTGCTACGCTGTTTGTTGCGGCGGAGACGGTTGGTGCACTGTTGGTTGCAGTGGAGACGGTTGCTGCACTGTTTGTTGCACCGCTGTTGGTTGCTGCGCTGTTCGTTGCCCCGCTGTTGGTTGCTGCGCTGTTTGTTGCCCCGCTGCTGGTTGCTACGCTGTTTGTTGCGGCGGAGACGGTTGCTGCACTGTTTGTTGCACCGCTGTTGGTCGCTGCGCTGTTTGTTGCCCCGCTGCTGGTTGCTACGCTGTTTGTTGCGGCGGAGACGGTTGGTGCACTGTTGGTTGCAGTGGAGACGGTTGCTGCACTGTTTGTTGCACCGCTGTTGGTTGCTGCGCTGTTTGTTGCCCCGCTGCTGGTTGCTACGCTGTTTGTTGCGGCGGAGACGGTTGCTGCACTGTTTGTTGCACCGCTGTTGGTCGCTGCGCTGTTTGTTGCCCCGCTGCTGGTCGCTACGCTGTTTGTTGCGGCGGAGACGGTTGCTGCGCTGTTGGTTGCAGTGGAGACGGTTGCTGCACTGTTTGTTGCACCGCTGTTGGTCGCTGCGCTGTTCGTTGCCCCGCTGCTGGTCGCTACGCTGTTTGTTGCGACGGAGACGGTTGCTGCACTGTTGGTTGCAGTGGAGACGGTTGCTGCACTGTTTGTTGCACCGCTGTTGGTTGCTGCGCTGTTTGTTGCCCCGCTGCTGGTTGCTACGCTGTTGGTTGCTGCGCTGTTTGTTGCCCCGCTGCTGGTTGCTACGCTGTTTGTTGCGGCGGAGACGGTTGCTGCGCTGTTGGTTGCAGTGGAGATGGTTGCTGCACTGTTTGTTGCACCGCTGTTGGTCGCTGCGCTGTTCGTTGCCCCGCTGCTGGTTGCTACGCTGTTGGTTGCTGCGCTGTTTGTTGCCCCGCTGCTGGTTGCTACGCTGTTTGTTGCGGCGGAGACGGTTGCTGCGCTGTTGGTTGCAGTGGAGACGGTTGCTGCACTGTTTGTTGCACCGCTGTTGGTCGCTGCGCTGTTCGTTGCCCCGCTGTTGGTTGCTGCGCTGTTTGTTGCCCCGCTGCTGGTTGCTACGCTGTTTGTTGCGGCGGAGACGGTTGCTGCACTGTTTGTTGCACCGCTGTTGGTTGCTGCGCTGTTTGTTGCCCCGCTGCTGGTTGCTACGCTGTTGGTTGCTGCGCTGTTTGTTGCCCCGCTGCTGGTTGCTACGCTGTTTGTTGCGGCGGAGACGGTTGCTGCGCTGTTGGTTGCAGTGGAGACGGTTGCTGCACTGTTTGTTGCACCGCTGTTGGTCGCTGCGCTGTTCGTTGCCCCGCTGCTGGTTGCTACGCTGTTTGTTGCGGCGGTGACGGTTGGTGCACTGTTTGTTGCAACGCTGTTGGTCACACTGCTAGTGGCGGCGGTATTTGTTGCCGAGCTGCCTGTGGGCTGGCTTCCAGGGGATTGATTTTCATCAGTTGTCTGGAGGAGCGCTCTGCTGGCGCCGTGCTGATGACGGCTCCAATTTGGATGTGTGTCTGCTCCTGTTTTCATTGAGTTGTTGGTCAGACATGTTGCACCACAACAAGCTTCAAGATTATTATGGTATTTATTTAGTTGCCATGACTTACCAAGAAGCAGAAGTAACAAAAGGAATGTTTTGATGATCATTGCCATGCCTTTCTGCCTCTGACGTCTCAAATTAAATGTGATTGCGTCCTGTAAAAAAAAAGGGAAGAAAAAAAACCTTTCAAGATGACTTTTTCCAGAAATGCTCCAGCTTTTCTCAAAAGCTCCTTGATCTTGTATTCTTATGCTGTATTGTTAGAAGTACTGCTGGACGACGTGTGAGAGGGATCGCGTTCAAACAGGTGTCAATATTTACGCAATCCACTCAATAAAATAATCCACAACAGCCAAACCGCTTTTTCTTCATTGTTCTACCTTCAGCTATGGAAAACAAAAAAGTGAGAACCAATTGAGACGACCGAAAAGCGGTCACCACGCCGGTATCTTGGAGCGAGGCCCCGACCAGGCGAGGCAGAGCTCGAACAGGCTACGGCGTCCTGCAAGAAACTGGAGAAGCTCACCCAGATCCACAGGTGACCTCTGAGTTTGGAATAGTACACATTGAAGTCTGGAAAAGTCTCAAGTATCCAAGCTCCACCGTCACTTGGGACTGAGCTTTCATCCAAAGACCCTCATTCATTGAAGCCATCAAAGCCTGGTTCTCTTCGAATTTTCCACAACCAAAAGTCCTCTTGGGCTTCAAAAGTATCCTCGACAAACATTGAGCAAACTCTGCTCCACCCTTCCCTTCAAGTTAAGGCACAGGTGTCAAATTCAAGGCCCGGGGGCCAGATACGGCCCGCCACATCATTTTATGTGGCCTGTGAAGACAAATTGTGCATCAAAGTTGTGTGTCATTACTAGAATTGCAAACTGTCTTCACTTTTAAATATTTTTTTAAATATTTGACCAGTTTTTACTCGTTATTTGTCAGTTTGTTTTGTAGCTTTTACTGTATGTAATATGAGGTGCTCATACATTTCTTTGGGTTGACAGTCATAATGGCTCTCCGAAAGAAGCTATGACTACATTTCGGCCCGTGAAAAAAAAAAGAGTTTGACACCCCCTGGGTTAAGGAGTACAGGTGTAGACCTGGACAGCCTCCAAAAGCACATCTGCAAGCTTCTGCCAACTTCCGTCTCTGTAACATCATCCGCCTGCGCCCATCACACCACCCAAACAGCCCTCGTTCACTCCCACAAACACCCGTCACATCTCATCCCTTCTCCAATCAAACACATTCAAACACGCTCTTCGCACACTGAGGGTCCTTCATCATCTTGCTCCTTCTCATCGTTCGGACCTTGTCCGCACTCACAATCCCCCTCGGACTCTCGGGGCTCCCAGGTTATCGGGACTGAAGTGCAGGGAGTAATGTCAGTTTTGACCAAAGTCAAAAGCAAGAAGTTTTCTTCCCATCATTAAGCTTTGGTCAAATTTGGATCTGCTCTTGAAGATGGAGAAAGTACTCACCACTCTCAGTCAAGTCAGTTGTTGGATATCCCAGGTGGAGCTTAACAAATCTATGCGTCGGTGTTGCGCTCCCACGTTCTATGTGGTCTTGTAGCTGCAAAGAATTTGCTAATAAAGAGCGGAACCAAACTCTTGACACGCCCTCATTAAGGCAAGGCCTCAATTACCCCTCCTCCTCCTCCTCCTGCTGCCGCTGCTGCTGGTTTGACATTGAGCGTCTTGTCAAGGCACATTTTTTTGCAGCCTGCAATTAGTCAATTAGATAACTGACGTCACGTTGAATGTTCCACAAATTGAACAGGTTACAACACTGGGAAATCACCATCATGATTTGATTTTGAACAATAGAAATGTTCCCAATATTCCCCTGGAATATTTTGATAGTCGGCAATGACGCCGAGACGACGTCGGGCGTGTTTTTTTCCAATGCTGCGATGGCTCAAGTGTCCACTGCCTCCACATCCTCAGCAACATTCTGCCATTGGTCGCTATTGACTTCAGATTGGTGACAGTCATACTGACTAGATGCCTTCCTTCCAACATACTTCTCTTTGAGGTTTCTTCCTGTATGAGGAAGTGACTGGCTAGTTCTGAGCAGTAGTACTTCCTGTCGCAGTAATTGACAGACTTCTTCTGGTCAAGGTTATTTCCAGTTTTAAAAACTTACTCTTCCTCCTCCTTGTCTGAGGAACTAGCCAAGTCGTTTTGTCCAAGGTTACTTCCTGATCTAAAAAAAAACTGTCTGACCAGTTCAAGGTTACTTGCCCTCATAAGAACTAACTGGATCTGTTCATTGTTATTGCCCTTCTGAAAAACTGGCTTACCAGTTCAAGGTTCCTTCCTGTCTGGTTTGGGTCAGCCACCAAACAAGACAAGCACAGACTGCAACGGACAATCGGGACTGCAGAAAAGATCATTGGAATCAACCTATCCAAGACTTGTACCTTTCCAGGACCAGGAAACATGCAAGCAACATCTCTACAGACCCTTCTCACCCAGGTTCAAGTCTGTTTGAACTACTCCCCTCCGGACGGCGTTATAGAGCGCTATAGGCCAAAACCAGCAGACAGACACAGCTTCTTTCCCCAGGCTGTCGCTCTGATGAACTCACACCACTCAAAGAGTCTCAATGACATCACTGGACAATAATATCTTGTTCTTGCCACTTAAATGTTTTTAGTCACCTGAATGTTGTTAGTCACTTCAATGTTTTACAGAGGCTGAGATCAACCGGAGTCAAATTTCTTGTTTGGCATGCACAAACTTGGACAATAAAGCTGATTCTGATTCTGAGTCGTTTGGTTACTTGCCCTCTTAGGAATTAACTGGATCTGTTCAGTGTTATTGCCCATCTGAAATCTAGCTTACCAGTTCAAGGTTACTTCCTGTCTGAGGAAGTGACTGTGTGGTTTGGTTCAAGGTTACTTGCCCTCTTAAGGAACTAACTGGATCTGTTCAGTGTTATTGCCCATCTGAAAAGCTGGCTTACCAGTTCAAGGTTACTTCCTGTCTGAGGAAGTAACCGAGTGGTTTGATTCAAGGTTCCTCCTGAAAACCTGACTGACCAGTTCAAGTTTACTTTCTGTCCAAGGAACCTGGCTCTGCCCTTGGTTTTGGTTATTTAAAGTTATAAGTGACAACCCGTTTGCGCTTATTATTTTCCGTATCACTTCCCGTTAGAGTCTGTCTTTGTGTGCGCTCCAATTAATCGGCTTGCACCGACAAGCTGTTATCACTGTGTGAAACTGTCTTCTCTATGCAAATGCTATGTGCACAATGCGGTCGGGTGACAGCGCATGACGACAAAGCTATGATGATTAGCACCTTAATTATCCACGCTCGAGCATTGGAATTGTAAGGTGTGGCGTTCTCTTAATTGCAGCTGTACCGAAATAACATACGCGTACACTCCTTCAGACGGAATGATTGTTGCTCAGAATTTTTTTTTTTTTTTTTTGTCCTTATGTAGCAATTGAATATTGTTCGTCATTGCAAGTAAACAAATGCTCTCGAATGTTATCAATGAACTATTTGTGAGCTCTATTGTCGACGATACGTGTTCGCCTCTTTGGTGACGGTTTGTCAGCGTGTCGCTCTGTGTCTGACTTCGCAAGTGTTCCTGAAGGAAAAGATCAACAGGCGTTCCAAAATTCTCCGGCTAAACAAAGAATTTATCAGGCCGACCCGCTTCCTGGTAAACTCGTCGAAAGAGTCCTTGACCGGTTGAGGACCTTCCGTCTCCGATAAGATCAATTCTTCGCTCTCATCTTGTGCCGTTTCAACGGCCGCTCATTTCTTCTTGAAGCACCAAATATTGAAATGTCCCTTTGAACGCGGGGCAATGAGTCACACCTCTCCAATTCATTTTCATACTTATTCCGTCAAGTAAGACAGAGACATACGCTTGTTTCAGACTCCATTTTTTAAGAGTGACCCTGACTGATTTCAAGTTTTGCGACCGATTCGAATGAGCATTGAGTTTGCTCAATAATGGATAGCTTGGTTGGACTGGTTGATCATGCCTCCAGCTTTCTTGGTGGCTCTAGAATGAGAAGTTGTTTGCTAGCTCCACACAACAAGTCTCAGGCGTGGCAGATTCCTCATTGAGCGAATGCATGCTTTGAAGAAGGAGGCCTATTGTTTTGAGACGGCTCTTTTGCCTCCTTACTTTGCTTCCATTGAAAATCACTTTGTGTTGAGTTAAAGGGAACTGCTTGGGTTTTACCCAATTTGGAGTAGCCCATCTTCAGCAAGGGTCATTGTTTGCAACCCTAAAGTGCTCCATACACAGGACATGACAGTATACCTCAATGTGGGTGCGTCCCGACTTTAGGAATCTAAGATCGGATCCCGAGAAGCTCAGGACCCGTGAGAAATCAACAACGTAAAGACCCTCGGGAACAGGCAAAAAGTCCTCCTTAGAACAGTCGAGATGCCGCTGGGGCCATGAGCGAAACCTGCTGTCATGTTGTCCTCCTCTTGTCTGTCATAACTGCAAACCTGTAGTACTTGTTTTGGAAAGAGCAGAGTATGATGAAAGCATGCATTCCCGTTTCCCTGTGAAGAGAAGGTGATGGACTCTGGCTAGGACAGGGGTCGGCAACCGAAATAGTTCAAAGAGCCATATTGACCCCCCCAAAATAAAACATACCTGTCCGGAGCGTGCTATGTCAATACATGAGCTGTATGCCTACTATTAAAATAATGAAGTAGGCTACAAATACAAAGCAACATTATTTAGTTCGCAATATGGATGACAAGGTTCATTACCTCCATACACTCTGGTGGGAATGTTTACGCACGCAGCGCCTCTTGGTGCAATATGCAAGAAACTTTCGATCCGATGCTTTCTGTCATAAAGTCACAAACGTTTGCGAGCCTCTCATACTGGGTGCTCCGTCTGTCGTGACTGAAATCAGGTGGCCAGTGTGTATCTCTGTCATTTAAAACACTGCAGCACAGCCTCACAGATGTGGTGTTTGGCTTTTTTTAGTGGAATCAATTTCTTCTTGCGGCCCATTAGAGTTCACGTACCCGCGTAGCAGAGCTGTCCGTTCGATATCGGTCACGTCACACGATTCATCACAGGCAATTGAGAAAGCTGGAGCTGAATCGATGTCCTTGAATTTGCTGATCGGTGATACGGTTTGCCATTCAAATGACCATTTCCTTCACTGTTTTTGCATGTCTTTAATTTTCGGAATGATCTCGATTTTGTTTTTGAAGTCTGAAAATAGGCACTCTGATATTTTAACGAATGAATCCTTCAAGTACTCGCCATCGGCGAATGGTTTTATTATATCCCGGGCTGCAACAAAACTTGCAGCAGTAGTAGAGTTTGGAGATGCAATCCACTTCTTGAAACAGTTTTTTCGTTCCTCAAAATTGCACCTTTCCTCTGAGTTCCAAATGGGTGATTGGCAGCAGATTTAACATGCTTTAGCTGAAAATGTTGCTCTTCTTGTGATATTTGACAACTTCTCATTGCAAATCAAACATTCAGGCAATCCTACAGCATTGGCAATGAAAGCAGTTGCTTGAGTCCATTCTTTCTTAAAGCCTCTGTTCTCATCAACAATCTTTCTCTTTTTGCCCGTCACTCACACACTTGTTTGTTTACAACTCGTCTGTGCTGTGTCGCTTGCTACAACGCAATTTTGCGCCATTCCGAAATTCGGTATTTTTAATATATTTACAACTACATACATTTCCTACAGCATAAGAATGTTTGTGTCATGATTACCATCTACAAACCATATTTAGAAAAACAAAACAAAAAAAAAAACCCATCTTTTTCCATTTTCACGCATTTTTGCAAGAGCTCCAGGGAGCCGCTAGGGGTGTGCTAAAGAGCTGCATGCGGCTCTGGAGCGCTGGTTGCCGACCTTTTGGCCCTTTTGTTGATTTCAAAAGGACATTTTGAGCTTGTAATTTTAACATGAGGAATTAAAAAAAAAAAATCATCTTAGAGTCGAAAGTGATGGCCAGAATTTTCATCGCGCCACTCCATCTCCAGCGAAAATAGGCAATTCAGAGCCACCAAAAATGCTCAAATGGGACTTTTTGGGCTCAGCCCTCACTGCACTGACTGCTGCCCTCTTGTGGTCAACTTGGGACCTGGCCAACCTACATCAACAGTCGCTGCCTACATCAGGTGGAGCCCCCCCCCACTCCCCCACCCCTTCCAAGAAGACTCAGGAAATAGTAGGTAGGGCAAGTCCAACCTGTTTATGTGTACAAAGACAAGTGCTGACATGCCACATAGGAATGTGTGTGTGTGTGTGTGTGTGTGTGTGTGTGTGTGTGTGTGTGTGTGTGTGTGTGTGTGTGTGTGTGTGTGTGTGTGTGTGTGTGTGTGTGTGTGTGTGTGTGTGTGTGTATGCGTGCGTGCGTGTCAGTTAATCTCCATGACATTGAAAGGGTACATGATGCACAAGATTTGCGGATATTTGTTGATTGCTAATAAATTAGTAAGCGTGAGCATTGTGGCCGGCAAAGGTCAAGTCATGTTTGTGTGTGTGTGTGCGCGCGCACGTGAGTGTTATTGGTGACGTTTCATCAAATGCACACGCACACTCACGTGGACACACATTCCAGGGTGATTGCACGGCATGTTGGGACACAAACATTTCAACATTCTCAGTTGAGTTTGCACACACAAAAAAAAACACACACACATGAGCAGACACACACACATTTACAATGGGACACGTTTGCACAGGCCGCAACCCCGGAAGATTTTATTTTGGGGCCGCGTGATGTCACTTTCCACACGACTTCAGCGCCATCGGTGTCTAAATGAACATAAAGCCCGTCCAAACAAGGCGGCCCACTAATTGTCTTTCAAGAATTTGGAGAGTGCGCGCGGGCAGGAGAGTTTGAATTTGGCCACGGCCACACGCGTGAGCCAATGGGATAGCACGAAGGCGCTACACTGTGCTGCGATTGGCTGCTTCAAACACACACAGACACTCTGGTGGGTAGTTTGGTACAAAAGTGAACTTTGTTTTTTTTTTTAATTATTTTGCCACACAAGAAAAACAAGATTTTGCACAGCTGTTTAACAAAAAACAAAACAAGAAATCAAAAGGTGGCAGGAGCAAGACACACCGCTACGCAGGCGCGTCCATGTTGATTGACAGCTAAGGCAAAAAGTCAAACGTCACGCTAGCAGTCTGACCTGTGAGAAGCTCCAGTTTTTTTCACAATAAATATTCAAGTGCACACACGCACACAAAGTCATTTCAGACTCAGAGTTATAAAAACATAAAAGCACTTTTCCTGCCAAAAGTCACAGTCGGGCCCGCCGTCCACCCTTGCGGTTTTTTTCGTCAGCCAGTCTTGACACGGTGGGGAGGTTATTACGGCGGGAACGAGGCGGTCGCAAGGCGTGGCAAAGACGACAAAGACAAACGAGGATGGGGGGAGATTCCCGCCACAAAACCAAACAAAGCGTCAGAATGGTGGTGAGTTTCCAAATTGTGGCGAGCGTCCAAATTGTGGCGAGCGTCCAGATTGTGGCGAGCGTCCAGATTGTGGCGAGCGTCCAGATTGTGGCGAGCGTCCAGATTGTGGCCAGGGTCCTAGTTGTGGTGAGCGTCCAAATTGTGGCAAACGTCTATGTTGTGGTGAGCGTCCGAGTTGTGGCGAGCGTCCGAGTTGTGGCGAGCGTCGTGGCTTTCCCGTGATACGAGCACACCGCTTCCCCAACGGAGGCGTCTCGGAAAAGCCACAAGGGCCCGCGTTTGGACCATAATCTCCTAAACACACACACACGACTCAATTTCATCACATGGGATGACGGACATCATAGCCAGGTTCAGGCTTTGGCCTGCCCGGAGGCTCCTGGCCTGGCAGGTTTGGGCTTTCTGGATTTGCTAGCAAAGCGACATCCGTTTCAAATTGCAGAGTGGCTCGGGAATGCCACTGCCGCTCGATCCATCTCGCATGGAAATGACGATGCCCCCTCAACACAAACGTCTCAGCTGCCGCATCTATTTGAATGGTAACCACGGCAACTAAACTGCCTATCCTAACCAAATGACGCACACTCGTGTGTTTGACAGACTTACCGGCAGCGCGCGCAAAGGTCACTAGTACGGCGACTCCACCCTAAAGGCACACACAAGAAAGAAAGATCAACAAACGAAATGACATCATCTTCTCATGTGTAGCAGAATTTGTTTGCTGATGGGTGGCTTGAAGGGGAGGGTCCAACCTTTCTGCCTGGGACGCACACTCTTGCAACGGCTGTGCAAGCTCGTCTGCATTGGACGCAATACTAATGTTCTGTGTGCGTGTGTGTGGCCGAGCGGCACTTACGGAAGTTTCTGCCGACAGTACAAGACAAGGCCAATGGCCACGCCCAACGCAGCCAGGATGGCAATGATGATGCCAGCGATGGCACCATCCGATAGGCCTTCATCCAGCGCGCCCTCCTCTGCGCAAGAGCACCAAGTGAGGACCAAGCAGGTTTCGGTGGGTCGCGACGGAGCCGGCCGCCGTCTCACCTTTGACAGACAGGTGGTGCACGAAGGTGGCGCTCTTGCTGGTGACGGCGTTGTGCGCCTGGCAGGTGTAGGTGCCCGTGTTCTTGTAAACGGCCTGGTCGATGGCGTAGGTGGCCGTCTTGACCTCCGTCTGCGTCCCGTTAAACTTCCAGGTGAAGTTGGCGGCCGGCACCGAGTCAGCTGAGCAGCTGAGTTGGATGGCGTCGCCCACCTCCACCGCGCTCTGCCCGCTCACTGTCACCGCCTCGGGGCCGACTGTGGGCGAGAAGTCGGTGGAACGTCAGGTCGGCAAAACAAGTGCTTTCGAGGAATAAGCGACAAAGTTATTCTGATAAGAAATGACCGAGAGCAATTGCAGATGGTTTCGCAGTCCGAGCAAATTTGTCCCGCCGACAAAATAACACTCACAGTTGACGAGCAGTTGGTAGGCAGCCTCCTCCGTGCTAACGGCGTTGGACAGGCGGCACACGATGCGGCCGTTGTCGCCCTTGAGCAACGGCGCCAAGCTGATCATAGTCCCGTCGGGCGCCACCGTCACGCGGCCCTCGTCGCCCGACCCCGGCAGCTGTTGGCCGTCCTTCAGCCACAAGCGGCTGCTCACGGGACCTTCCGCCGCACGGCAGCTGAAGTTGGCCGAGCTGTTGCCGGCCAACAGGACCGTGCCCTGGGCCGGCCCGCTCACTTGCACGCCCGACACCGGCTCTGTGAATGCAAGAGACACGTTGTGGAGAGAAGAACCCTTCAGGGCAGAATTGACGCTCCCCCACACACACACACACACACCGGTCGAGCAGGTTTCAAGAAGCACAAAAGAAGTTTACAAGCAGGGAGGGGCCGCAACACACCTAGCGGGTGCGAATCTTTGCGTTTGGCTTTATTCGACTCACTCATGACAGCGAATGAAACGCTAGGCGAGGTGACGACTCGCTGGGTCTTGGCGTTGGCGGCTCGGCAGGTGTAGTGACTCATCTGCTGCCACAGGGGATGCCGCTCCACGACCTCCAGCGGCAGCACAGGCCCGGAGGCCTCCATCTGGGTCTGGTTCCGGTACCACGTGATGGTGGCGGGTGGGCTGGAGCGCACGGCGCACGTTATGTTGAAGTCGGAACCGGCCCGCACAAACTCCGACTCTTGGGAAGCAGTGAAGGTGACCTCGTCCGGACCATCTGGACAGCGTAGGGCTGGTGTCACGCTCAAGACGTGATGTCCACATCGTAGCGCTCGGCGGCGTGCTACTCACAGTGGACGGGCAGGCTGAAGGGGGCGCTCTTCTCCGTCTCTAGTTTGTTGGTGGCACTGCAGTAGATGGGTCGCGTCAGGTCGGTGCGCAGGACGTCGACAACGGTCAGTCGACTGCTCGCCTCTTCCTGATGGAGAAAGGCGAGCGTGGGTCAGAGTTGAGGGGCGTGCCCGGGCGAGCGTCGTGCGGCGGGGTGTCCTCCGACCTGTTGGATGGTCAGCCGTCCGCCAGGGACGACAGGTGCGCTGCCGTTGAGCCAGGTGAAGTTGAGGAAAGAGCCTTTGGCGCTGCAGGTCAGGACCACCGTGCTGTTGTGCTCCAGCGCCTCAGCCACGTTTGCCATCAGATTGACGCCCGACACAGGCTCTGCGTGGCGAGTCACAGTGCCGTTAATCACAATGGCAGCTCTTCACTTCCCCTCACTGTTGCTTATTTTCTCCTCCCACCCACCATCCTTCTTTCAACAAGTTCATTTTTTTCCCTGTTTTTGGGGCAAAGCAGGGTTGGACTGGCTCACAAAATGGCTCCCATTATCGTCATTGAATCAAACAGGTAGGAAGAGAAAGAAAATATCTTCGCATGGGCCCTTGACGCTGTGCAGATAGCCAGCAATTACCCCAATGTTCAACTTTTCTTTTTGTTTGAAACACATTTGCCTCCAACAGTCCTGAGAAGAAAAAAAAAAAGAAACAAAAAGAAAAACCAACAGCTTTTCCCCACACGTGACCCACGTAAAGGCAAATGAGACTAGAACAAGGAAAGTAGTGCCTGTGCTAAAGTGGCATGAATCACGCACAGGAAGTGATGTCATCCTCATTTGGACACAGGTATGCGGGGAGTGAGAACGGAGGGAAAAAGATAGGCGCCGGGACACGCCCCCCCCCTTCCCCCAACACACACACACACCGACACCACCCCCGACAGGTGGCCGCACCCTGACGGCTCAACAGCGGAATGTTTGGAATTGCAATGCTGCCAAAGCACGGCGATCCCTCCGCCCAGGAAAAGGTTCCCCGTGGCAAACGTGCCACCTTCTCTTCTGCCCTGAAACAAAAAGCCTTTGAATGGACTTGACCACAACACGCCCTTCCCCCAATAACTTCTCAACATGTATGGAACGACAAACTTTGGACAAATTTGTATGGCACTATTTTCTGCGCAAGATGACATTGGCAAAAATTCGCTTTCCATGGGATAAAAGTGACACAATTCACATTGACAAGTTCACCTTTGAATGTGATAAGGCGCTAAACGTTTTTGGTTTTTTTTCTTTCTTGGATAGACTTTGTAGCTGTCCATTCAAGGGCTTTGAGCTTTTGGGTGCAACGACCAATAGTGGGCCCAAGCAACTCAGTCGCGGCGACTCACCGAGCACGCGCAGCTGTATCTCGGCGGTCTCGGTGTCGCCATCCTCGCTCAGAACGCTGACGCTGTAGTCTCCGCTGTCGGCCGTCGTGAGCGCGCTCAGCGACAGCGCGCCGCTCTCGGCGTCCACGGACGCGCGCTCCTGGAAGGGCACGTTCACCTTTAGTCCCTGGGCCCCCAGCGTGGCCACGTGAATCTGCTCGCGACCGTCGTTGAAGTTCCAGATGATGAACGAGTACTTGGGGGACTCCAGGAGCGTCTCCAGGGTGACGTTCTTCCCCACCACGGCGTCCACTGGGCCCGGGGGGAGAATGTCGCGAGCCTCCAGGGACTGCCATTCTGCGGGAGGAGTGGAGGGCAAGCTCCGTCTCAGCCGGAGCGAACTGTTACGTGGCGTGGTCACTCACCGGAAGCAGATTGCTTACCAGACAGGAGGAGCAGGAGCGCAACAATCGTCGTGGTCATGGTCGTCGTAGAGCTCGGAGGAAAATGCTGTGCCTGATTCTCGCTTGCTCCTCCGCGGCCACACCCAGCCAGGTGAGACCGCGCGTGCGCATTCGGCAGCGGAGGAGGGGGTGGGGGCCTCGCCTCGCCTCGCCTCGCCTGGCATTAAATGTCAAAGTATCCTCATGCTTCTTTTCAGTGGCCTTGCAGAGTACTGCGACTGTTGGGTTGGTCTTGTCACGTGATCACAAAGGCAAACGAGAGCAATTGCGAGATGAGACGACTTTTACTTCCAACCACAACCTCGGCATCATAAATATGGAGCGTTGTTATTAAGCTTATACTGTAAACAAAACCAATGCTACATGTTAACGACACTGGGAGCCCTGCAGCGCCTCCACCAATGAGCAGAGGTCGGAGGTCACATGCAGCCAGCTTCAGTTTCCTGCTTTTTTTGTGCTTTTTTCAGTGTAAAAGCTTAAATACAAAGTGGCATTCTGGTTCTTTTGTTTATAAACATTTCAAGCGTGTCACTTTTTTTTTTTTTTTTTTTTTAAGAAACATTTGTATTCTTGAGGTAAACTGGTAAAGTCATATAGTGTGTGCCTTTGAGTCTTATTGCAGCACATATCAATATGGTACAAAAGCTGCCGGTGGTGTGCGGGGACACTGAGCGCTCACGTGATGCTGAGTCCATTCTGACGAACGGCGCAGTGATGTTAGAATTGGGGACGCTTGCTTTGCTGCCAATCCATCTGACCCATCAGCACCAGGACTGTCTGGGTGCTGACTAATTGCGGGCGTCGGGAAGGAACAAAGGTTTGGGCGGCACTTTGGGCTTGAGAGAGACAGCACGGCGCACGGCGCTAGCATTAGCGCGCTGCACGCAGACTCCCTCGCTGTAACTGTGCTGACGCGTCAGGCAGGCCCGCGGGGCTGCAGGGCAGCTGCCGCCGGTGTTCATTCTGGCCAGCAAATGTTGCCGTGGCGGCACCCCCCGCTGGTTGAAGCTGTGATGGCGCGGCAGGCCGCCGCCCATCTCGACGAGGGCGGGGCCCCCGGGCTGGACCGGAGCCTCCGGTATCACGGCGTGTTGTCGTAAGATAGCGCCGTTAGCATTCGGCGGCAGCGCTTGAGTCGTCGGCTGCCGGTCGCCACGGTGATGGTTGCGGTCGAAGCCACAATGATGAAGATGATGGTGAGGATGCCCTTGAGAGGTGGACGTCAGGACCCTGATGCCCCCGTCACCCTGGGCGCTGACCTGCTGGATGTGCCTCAGAAGCTCATCCAACGCAGACACGTCCGATGCGTCAGAGGACGGTTGGCCGTTGCCGTGGAGATGAGGGGGCGGAAACACAGACGGAGACGTGCGGTCATCAGTCGTCACCGCTGCAAAGGAGGCGGGGCTGTCCGCAGAGGAGGCGAGGCCATCCGGCACAGGGAATTCTGAGCTCGTCTTCCGCCGAGGGACTTCCGGGCCCGAGTTGGCCGTGGGAAGAACCGACAGGTCGCCGGCCACCTGCCGGGAAGGATGACAATCAGAGTTTGAAATGCACCTTTGAACCAATTCCAACGCAGCTCATCATCTTTTTTTCCCTTATCAACTCTGACTCAAGTAAATGCCGCCAACCTGCGTCAGGCCGACTTGGGGCTCGGCCGCAGCAAGCCGGCGGCACGCGGTCGGGGCGTCAGACGCTCGGCCCTCGGGGATGAAGGATCCGCACATCTCAGGGCGCTGCGACTCGACCGTTTTGTCCTCCTAAGGGGTACAAAGCTAGCATTAGACGTTGCTGCTCGCTTCCTGTTTGGGCTTCCCACTCACCTTGGCCACTGTGGCGTCCAGGAGTCCACTCAGCTTGGCAAGCGAGTGCAGCGATAAGGCGTGGGGCAGCGAGGCCTCTAAGTCTTTGTCCAACTTCCCCTTCTGATGTGCGCCGCCGCAGAAGCGGGACGCCAGGATGCCCGACGAGGTGGCGCCCAGCAAGAACGCCAGCAGCGCGCAGGCGATCAGCAGAGTGTAGTGGACGCCAGACGCCGAGTCTTCATCCACGGCTGCGGCGCCAAGCACGCCTGAAACCAGGCGATGGCCACCATCAAGCGCCGAACCGCACGCATGTTGTCCGGCTGGCAAAGTCACGGATGTCTGCACCTCATTTGGTTTGAATATCTGTTGCTACTCAGAACCTTTTACAACGACTCAACGTGGACTCCCAACGTCACTTATCGTCTCAATCACAATCGTGAAAAAGTCTTTTTGACCTTAGTACAGTTTCTGTCCAGCGGAGGCGCTGTTACTACTAGTACGGCAGCAGTGGAAGGCGCGCCTTACCGAAAGCCGAGTCGGAGGTCCTTTCTCGGTCGCCGGAGGCCGCCGAGATGACCGCTGCCCAAAACACAAAAGGAGACCTTTACGTTTTGTACGCGCCAAGATCAGGCACCGGGTGGAGCCTCATCTCACCTTGACACGGGGCCATATTGGAGTGGTCCCCCTCGATGTTCTGCTCAAATCCCGCCCTGCCCACAAGACTCGGTCAACCATGCGCTCCAGTAAATTAGAATGCCTCTCGTCGTAGAGGACGTGACACCTACTTGAACCCGGGCGCCATGTCGGCGCACCTTCCTGTCCGCAGCCAGATGCAGTAGGGGTCCCGCGAGGCCAGACACGCCCTGACAGACAATGCGGCAGAGCAGGGCGGGGCGGGGCGGGGCAGGGAAGGGCAGAGCGCAGCCACCAGCTCTATTGTGAAAGCTCCCGCACTTGCCTCTGCCTCAATAGCGTCATAACTCACCTTTTACAGGCACCGTGCCGTCGGCATCGGCTGAGCGGCACGCGCACCAGACAGCTGCTGAATGCCACAAACAAGGCGTGGTGCTCCTTGTCCAGCTCCAGGCCCAAAATCCTGCGGTCCTCCTCCCGGACGCCAGGGTCACACCTGAGGATGTTTTAGATCCGGACACAAGCGCCTGTTTAGCATGTTTGGCTTTGGTTGGGGTCAGCGGCTTCGGGCAGCGGTGCTCACTTGTCGGGGTCGTAGACATCAATGTCCTCCAGGAGTTTGGAGCCAAAGGTGTCGTGGGGAAGCGTGGCAGCCAGAACCTTAGCCACTCGGCCGTCCTCTGAGCCCAAGAACACCACCGTGCGCTCCTTGTGCGGACCCGCCGAAACATCGGCCACGATCTGCGTCAGCTTGGACCTGCCGACGTCAGAGGCTAGTTAGCTAGCCGCATGACTCGAGGCTCTGATCGGCCGCCGTGAACTCAAACAAAAGTTCATCAAAATGAAGGTTTCAACCTCGTCTCCTACCTGCTGGCGGTCCTGGTGTAAAGTGGCCGCCGGTTGACAGCAGGCACGGCACCGTCCATCAGCGGAAAAGATTTGATGAACGCCAGCGTCTCGTCCGGGAAATCCGCAGAAGATTTGAAGTCGGCGGCCGGCCCGTCGCCCGCGCACGAGCCGGGCCTGCAGTTGCACATTTGGACATAGTCGGAAAAAGAAATCTCGGCGTTGTGAAATTACTTGAGATGAAGCCAATGAAACTCAAGGCCAGTGAGCAACGGCCCTCAATTGACCTCACCGCGGCTCGGGCACAGCGTCGTCCGCCACGGCCGTCCACACCGAGTCGGTGCCGCGTTGCTCCTTGAACATGCCGCCAAACACTTTCTCCACCTCGTCCATGTAGAACGCACACACCGCCGAACCCGGAATGCTGCGCCACACAAAGTCGCTCACTTCCCGTTAGTCGGCGCTAGCCGAGCACGGAGCCAGCGGGTTTTGGTTAGCGCCCGACCGTTAGCCTAGCACGGACCTGTTAGCTTGCGTGGTGAAGACAGCCAACACGGCGGGACGTCCGTTGATCTGCAGAACGCCGGTCAGCGATTGGAGCACGTCAAAGTAGAAGAGAGAATCTCCGGGAAGGGAACAGTTCAGGCGGGCCTGACAAGATCGGACATCGGTCTGGACTTTTGGCCATATATCCGCTTGACGCGACCCGTTTTCGGTCACACGCACAGATACCAACTTTCTTGTATGTATCCTGGGCTCACCTTAAGGAAAGAGGTCCAGTGCTTGTCCAGGACTCTCGGCGAGCCGCCGTTGTCGTTCTTGCAGACTCTAGCCACCCGAGAAAAGACAACCTGACGACAGGCGCCCGGTCACGGCGTCCGATCACAGCACCAGAGCGGCGGCGAGCGATGACACGTACCTTCCCCAAGGTGGTGTACTCCGCCGCGATCTCACTCAGGAAAAAGTAGACATGGCTCCCGTAGTCCACAGCGTGCAGGAAGCGAGGCTCTGCCGCACAGTAAGCGTCATGGTTTCATATCTGACGTCAACTATTTGTCACGTCGCCTTGTAAGATGATGATGTCATGTTCAGGTCATGTGGTGGTGATGATGTCATGCCGCAATGTCACCTGACAATGTCAGCAAGTCTGTCAAGACGATGAAATATGATGACGTCCTAATGTCATAGGATGTCGTGCGGAAGACGTCAAGTGTCTGTCAGGGTATGATGATGTCACGTCTTGACGTGAGGCGAGGACACGCCGACCCACCTCGAAGCCACTTGGAGTCGTACTTGACGGTTCTGAGGACGGGCCGGCCGTCTCCCAGGCTGCGGTAGATGACGGCATCGCTGGCCAGGAAGTCGGTCACGGTGGCCGAGTAGAAATCTCCACCTGGGTGAGGGTCAGAGGTCACGGACGGGACGGGCAAAACAGCAGGAAGGCCGATGGACAAGTTACCGGCGAATGTCCCGGCGTTGGACTGGCTCGACTCGAAGGGACAGCGCGCCTGACCCGGCAGGTCCGAACCCACCTGTTCCAACGTGCTCGTCTGCCGCGCAAAAACCCAAAAGTCACTGCCGGTGGGTGGCGGAGGTCACGGTGAGCGGCTACCTTGTAGTTGCGGCATGCCGGGTTGAAGGCGTTGGTCCCGCACACAAACAGCGTCTCGTCGTCGCGCGGCACCAACACTTTGATGTAGTTGTAACACTCGTCCTGACAAAAACAGACATTAGCACGTAGCTAAGAGGAGCTCAAGACCGAGCGCGCCACATGGTGGAACTCACGCCGTCTTTCCCCCGCACGGCGCACTTGCTCACGTCGGCAGCGCGCCACGTCAGCGTCTGCCACACAAACGCACGTTAGCCTCTCCCGCTGCGAGTCAGAGACATCGGCCGGAGGAACGACAGCGGCCGCCGAGGGACGGATTCCGTACGCAACTCACCATCTGAGGTACGAAGGCCTCGGCCGCCGTCGTCAGATTGACGGCAAACACGTGATCCCTGACGCAGAAAGCAGACGTGTGAGCGAGCGTTTGTGTGACGAGTCAGCAGCAACACTCGCAAGCGTGAGCGACCTGGCGGTGATGAAGAGCATGCGGTTGACCCGCGTCATCCTCTGGAAGCGGAGACCCGGCCGGCCACCGGCGTCATCCTGCGGCGGACCCGAGAATACCGGCAAGCGTCCCGACTCTGACGGACGACAGGGCCACATGGCGGTTGAGCCGCAAAGAAGCGCCACGTGCTCGGCCGACTCACCGTCCAGCAGGCTGATGGCTTGCAGGTCTCGCGGGAAGGACCAGGCGTGCAGGAAGCAGGAAGCAAGCAGGAGCAGCAACGGTGGCCGCTCGCCCGGGGCCATGGCGTGGGGGCGGGGTCACACGCTCATCGGCGGCGGCTCGGACCAAACAGCCAACGGGAGGCGGGCCATCTCTCGAACGCCCTTGATTTCTGTATACTGGAGACAGATGTCAGAGTGACGTGTGAGA
Organism: Syngnathus leptorhynchus; assembly: GCF_054491065.1. Taxonomy (NCBI): domain Eukaryota; kingdom Metazoa; phylum Chordata; class Actinopteri; order Syngnathiformes; family Syngnathidae; genus Syngnathus; species Syngnathus leptorhynchus. The sequence goes on from NC_141214.1 coordinate 6,750,849, forward strand.
GCATTTTGTGTGTGAGAGCGCGTGACAGCATTTCAATCGACACTGTGGGGACAAATGACTTGGCTTGGCTATCGATTACAAACTTCAGTGGATTGGATTCACAAGAGCCCGATTCGGTTCCCTCCCGTCATGGGGTTGCCATGGTAACAGCCGCGGCTCGCTGCGTGACACGTGAGAAAGCGCAAACGTTTGTTGAGTGTCAGCTAACAGGAAGTGTGAACGGGGCAGAGCCCTCGGTTAGCTAGCTGGTCTCCATGGCGACTGTCCAGATCGTTCTACTTCCTGGTGACTTTGTTGATATCCATCCCTCCCTCCCTCCCTCCCTCCCTCCCTCCCTCCCTCCCTCCCTCCCTCCCTCCCTCCCTCCCTCCCTCCCTCCCTCCCTCTGTCATTTCATGGTAAAAAGAAGAAGCCCGCATTAATCTTCCGGAGCTCATCTGCCGCATTAGCGGCGCACTCGCGGTGCACTTGCGTTAGCTGTACCATCTGCTTGCGGTAACTCATGTCCCGCTGACCTTTGACCTGCTTTTTACTCATCGGGACACAAGCGAGGGACGTTTTTGGCCTGCATGCCCCGCTGAGCACGGCGGGTATTAGCGGGAAACGTGGGACGAGGATGAGACAGAGAGGTTACGTCTAAACCTGAAAAAGCCCAACGTGATCCGATTAACTGAGATGTGACGGCGCAGCGGGACACCCCCCCCCCCCCCCATAGACCCCACCTCCACTCCCACACACATAACGACGTGCAGGACTTGGAAGCTAATCCCCGTCTGTCTTGAGGTCAAATCCTCACATGACTAAAGTGGAAGAAAGAGCAATCAAGGTGGAGTGAAATGGTCTTTGATTAGAATTCTTGATTTTTGCATTCATTTATTGTCCTTTCAACTGTGCTGTGCGGCACCGTCTTGACAAAGCGAGCGAGCGCTTTCTGTTTTCAGCCGATAACTCTCACGATTGTCCAAGGATTCCAAAGATGTGACTCGATTCCACTCATAGGAAATATAGCGAATGATGCATTTTACCGAGCCGCAACAAACACTTTGAGGGAAAGGGACTCCCGTCAGCCCGCGACAATCCAGCCAACGATGACTCGGCGCAAACTAAGTCACATGACACGCAGCCTGGCAACCGGCTGCCGGTTACCGGCATAGCAACCGCCCACCTGAGAAGGAGGGGGAGGAAGATGAGGAGGATGTGGAGGAGGGCTAAGCACAAAGATGTTTGGATTTGCTCGCATTCCAAATGGAGCAAAGTGGCCAAGCGAGGTCAAGGGTCACCCGCGCTACCGGCGCGGCTCCACTCCCACGCATTGCACAAAATCAATAAATGCTTTTCGAGCATTTGCGGGTGGAGAGCATTCATTTGCGGCAAATCTCAGAAGCCTGCTTTGCTAATTCTCTCAAACTTGCATCGAGTGAAAGACGACGACAGTTGTCAACAACGGAAGTAAACAAGGAAGCGAGGAAAGAAGGGATGGAAGAGGATGAAAAACAAAGGAAGGCTGGGAAGGAGCCACTTAAGCTAATTAATGGATCAGCCCGCGCATGAGAATTGAGCTGCTTATATCTTCATACGCACGCGCACACACACACACACTCATCAATGAGGATTTGTCAGGAACATGGAATCTTTCAGCAACACACCATGCCAAAACTTGGTGGGGACAAGGAGCAAGCGAGGGAGGAGGCGTCTGAGACAAAGTGAGCTGAGAAGGAAGGACCAAGACAGGAAGGGAAAAAGGCAAAGAAAAAAATATCTAAGAAAGTGAAGAAAGAAAGAAAGAAAGAAAGAAAGAAAGAAAGAAAGAAAGAAAGAAAGAAAGAAAGAAAGAAAGAAAGAAAGAAAGAAAGAAAGAAAGAAAGAAAGAAAGGATGAGAGTGCGAGAGAGGGACCAAAGAATGCGCTGCCTGCATGTCACCAATGTGTCGGCCTCTGATGGTAACGTTAGTGACCCCGCCCACAAGGGCATCGTGATGGGCCCAATGACAGCAGCGGGAAGTACACACACACACACACACACACACACACACACACACACACACACACACACACACACACACGCAGAGGAGGAGATTGTGGGTGGTTGTCAAGGGATAAAGAGTGTTGGAAAACGGGGTGCTACGGGGGGTCCCCACTTCAGGGGATTTCATCCAGACCACTGTCAGTGGGGGCACGGGGTTTGTCTGACCTTACCAAGCTTCCTGTGATGCCCTGACACGTGAGAAAGGAGAGCCACAAGTGCCTATGTGGTGTTCCTCGGGTCTTGGAAACCCAACCGCCAACCACACAACGCGAGTCGCTCATTCTACCCCAGCACTTGATCGTCGCACACATGAGACGAAATAAAAGCCCTGCCTTCTTCCTCCATTCGGGTCCAATTTAGCTCGGGCTGTTTGTTGCCACACACGTGTGATTTTGTGTGTTTACTCAGAGCATCAGGGCCACAGGAAGCTGATGAAAGACCAAGTCAAATGAGGACACTGATCTCAATCAATGACTTTGATCATTGATCATTCAAGTCTGACCAATAAAACATTTTGGGAGCTTACAAGTGCGCTTCATCATGACGTCATTAGACTGGCGTGATGTCACTTGGTTGACTCAGCTTCACCCAGTATAATTGACAGCCTTCGAAAACGTGTGCTTCGGTCGAACTCACCTCTGCGCTTGCACGTCCCCCGCAACGAAGCATCAGGCGGGCACGCACACATGCACGGCGACACCGCTTGCAAGGCGCTTGGTAGTCCACGAGCAGGTTTTCGGCGTGCGAGCACGATCCAGCGCAATCGAGCGCCCCGACAGCAACAGGGAGCTAAAAAAGACGCCCGAGAAGCCGCAGGAAACCAATCGGCGTCGGAAACAAAAGCTGCCCCGCAAGCGTTAATCTCTTCAGACGGCCACCCGGCGTCTCCCGGCACAGGCCACGCCCCCCGATACGATCCAATCATAGGTGGCGACGACGCGACCCCGACTCCACCCCCTCTAAGTTTTCTCGCCAATTGTGGAACCGATGATTGATCCGTTGCTTATCCATTTTAAACAAAATGAACTGTAAACTGGTCACTACTTGGAGTTTACTTTTCTGAGACTGTTAACAATTTATCCAAAAGAAAAACAAACAAAAGCATATTTATGTTTGTAAGTTTTTTTTAAAGTTGCATTATTTGCTCTTGCCGCAGCAACAGTGCAGTTCAGTGCATGAAGGGGGAAAAAAAAAAAAAAGTTGACCTCTGCGGGAAATCCTGTTCGGAAAATGTCTCAGAGTTACACTTTATGGTCAAAATGTCTCACAAGATGAAACAAGAGACAGATCTCTGCCCAACAAAGGATAGATGGTGCTGGTCCGGCGCCACCTGTGGGTGGCTCACTGAGCCGTCCTGCATTTATTTTCCGTTTTCGGGTGTCCAGCCGACGCACTGGCTTGCCTGAGTACGTCTCTTTCCATCTTGAGGTTGCGGTTGTGCTGCTTGAGCTTGCCTTTCTTGCCCTGCGAGCGCTCCAGTTTGATTTCCAGCCGGGCCACGTGGCTGTGCAGCAGAAGCAGTCGAGCTCCGCCCCCCTCCGAGCGCCGGGCCTCTGCCCCCTGCCGGGGCTGGGCTCGGACACGGGCCCGCTCCTCGTCTCCTCCGTCCGCCTTTGGCGAGAGAGCGGCGGCAGAAAGAAATGAAAAGATGTCAAACCCTAAATCGGAGCGGTAAGGGGCTTGAAACGGACGTTTAAAGACTTTTCGGTTGTTTTGGGGAGTTTGGTTGGCGTGCCGTTTTGGGGTTGGTCGCCGCACCTCGTATTGACCTTGTGTCCACTGACGGAGTTTGGGGACTTTTTCAAAGGGCGATTTTGAAAATTGTCAGCATTGCTTTTTTTTTTTTTTAAGTGTGACGAGCTCATCGTCTTACCTGAGCCTGCGTTGGCCTGTGCTCGCTCCTCAGCTCCTGGCGCAGCTTCTGCCGCAGCTCCTGATGCAGCTCCTGTTGCAGCTCCTGCCGCAGCTCCTGTTGCAGCTCCTGCCGCAGCTCCTGTTGCAGCTCCTGTTGCAGCTCCTGCCTTAGCTCCAGTTGCAGCTCCTGCCTTAGCTCCAGTTGCAGCTCCTGCCTTAGCTCCAGTTGCAGCTCCTGCCGCAGCTCCTGTTGCAGCTCCTGCCTTAGCTCCAGTTGCAGCTCCTGCCTTAGCTCCAGTTGCAGCTCCTGCCGCAGCTCCTGTTGCAGCTCCTGCCTTAGCTCCAGTTGCAGCTCCTGCCGCAGCTCCTGTTGCAGCTCCTGCCGCAGCTCCTGCCGCAGCTCCTGTTGCAGCTCCTGCCGCAGCTCCTGCCGCAGCTCCTGTCGCAGCTTCTGTTGCAGTTCCTGTTGCAGCTCCAGCCGCAGTTCCTGCCTTAGCTTCTGTTGCAGCTCTTGCTGCAGCTCTTGCTGCAGCTCCTGCCGCAGTTCCTGCCGCAGTTCCTGCCGCAGTTCCTGCCGCAGCTCCGGCCGTAGCTCCTCCTTGAGCTGGTCCTGGTTCTGCCGGGAGCTCCTTCTACTCCCAATGTGCTCCTCCTCTGAGCACTCCTCCTTCTCCTTCCTCCACTCCTCCTGTGTTTTCATAGCCTCCTCACTCTCTTCCTCACTCTTCCTTTGCACCTCCTCCGGACTCCAATGTTCTCCTGCTTGGCTCCTCCTCTCCCGCTCCTCGTCTTCTCTGTCCTCAGTCCTCCCCGCAGCGTTCCTCCGATGCTCACCCTCTTGGCGGCTCTCCTGGCACACAAAGGAGAGGCGTCAATTGACAAATAGGAGCGTGGAGGGAATCGGCACGGAAACCACCCGCGCATTCTACCTGCGAGGGCGTCCTCGTCTCCTCCCGCACTCCCTTCTCCACGCTGTCGCTCACCTGTAGACAAAATCGAAGGCAGTGCAGAGTTAGTACCAGTGCGCTGGCCGGAAAATGCAGTGCAGTACTTTTTATTTGTTGCAATATGGATAAATATAATATATATTATTGTCAATTATTTTTTGCCTTTATTTGGATTTTTTTGGACCTGACATTGGTTGATCTGGATGCGCTTGCCTGTTCCTGTAGGGGAGTGACGTTGACCATCTCCGCCCGCCCGCTCTCGTCCCGCACCTCGCCTCGGTGCGCTTGGAGGAGCCCCGCCTCTTCCTCGTCCTCCTGCGTCTTCTCTGGGCCGTTGTCCTCCCGTCGCCATTGGTCTTTGCCAATGTCCTCCTCTTGCGTCCTCCTCTGGTCCTCTGGCGCTCGGGACTCGTGGTGTTGGATTTGCTGTTCCTTTTGGATTTGTTCACAGCGGTCTTCCAGGAACCTCCTGTGGTCACGGTCGCTCCTTTGCAGCTCCTCATCTGGCGCCTCGTGCATGCTTGTGGTCATCTCACGCACCTCCTCCCCCTGCTCTCGAAGCATGCTTTTCAGCTGGCGTAGCTCCTCCGCACGCTCCTCGAGCACAGCGGCCATCCTTTGCTCGGTGGCGTCCCGAGCCTCCTCCTCCTGGTGGCTCTTCTGCTGGGATTTGGCCAGCAGGATTTCCAACTCCGCCACACTGAGCTCCTTTTCCTTCAACTTTCCTTCAGCCTCCCGAAGCTCCCTGGTTTGCTCCTCCTTCTCTTGGACTTGTCTCACCAGCTCCTTCTTGAGTACCAGCACATCCTGCTTCTCCTTTTCCAGCAGGGTGATGCGAGAGCACAGTGCCGCCTCCCTGCCCCGGGTGTCCTCCTCGAGCCGCTGCTTTTCTTCTTCTGCGGCCAGAGCTTTCTGCTTTTTGGATGCCACATCTCGCCTGAGCTGCTCCTCAATTTCCTTCATTTCCGTCAGCTGCACCAGCAAGTCCTGCTTCTCCTTATCCAGCAAGGAAATGCGAGAGCAAAACGCCGCCTCCCTGCCCTTAGCGTCCTCCTCCAGCCGGTGCTTTTCTTCTTCTGCAGCCAAAGCTTTCTGCTCCTTGGTTGCCACCTCCTGCCTGAGCTGCTGCTCCGTCTCCTTCATTTCCTTCAGCAGGCCTTCCACGCACCTCCTTTGGCTCTCCAATTGCCTGTCCTTGGTAGCCAACTTGTCCTTGAGTTGCTCCACCTCCTGCTCCCACTCCTTCAGTTCCTTCAGTAGTCCTGCCACGCGTCTTCTCAGCATCTCTAACTCCTCGCCCGTGGCATCCTCCTCCACTTGCTTCCTTTGTCCTTCCTCAACCGGAACGTTCTTTGACTGAGACGCTGGGATTTCCTCCTGCAGGCCTTCCACGCGCCTCCACAGGTTCTCCGTCTCCTTGTCATCTGTCACCTCATGGAGTCGCTCTTCATGCTCCTTTCTTTCATTCAGCCATACGCTCACTGTCTCCGCCTCCTCGCCGTCGCTTCGCAACCTCTGCACGAGCTGCTCCCGCTCGCGTTTCCAGGCCTCTTCTCGCTGCATCTGGGAGGAGATGACGCCGTGCAGCTCCACGCGCAGACACTGGAGTTCGTCTGGCGGAGAACAAAGACGGATTGTGAGCAAGGGAGGAAGGGAGAGCAGGGTTAGACGAGATGAGGGGGAAAAAGAGCAAAGATGGACCGGTCAGCGCCTCCTGCATGGTGCGCACACGTGCGGCAAGGTGGCTTCGCTCCTCGTTGGCGCGCCACATCTGCGTCTGCTGCTCCTCCACCCGCTCCTGCAGGGACGCCGAGCTGCTCCTGACGAGGCGAGCGGCAAAGGTCCTTTTTGAGGTCCTCAGGCGCTCCCGGTTGCGCCTGCGGCTGGCTATACCTGAGCTCCTGGCGGTCCAGCTCCCGCTGTGCGCGCAGAGTGTCCAGCGCCTCCTGCAACCTGCTGCTCTCCCTACGCTGCTCCTCGGTGCGTGCGCGTCCCGTACCAGCCAGCTCCTCGCTTGCCAGGCGCAGCTCCTCCCGTGCCTCTTTCAGCTCACGCAGCATGGAGGCGTGCTGGGAGGAGCGCCAAGGGACAGCCCATGAGGCTCGTTTTGAGAGCTCCGACAGTGGCCACGCTTGAAGATACGCGCTTTGGAAATCATCAGCGGACGTACGTACCTCTAAGAGGGCATCTCTGATGGGCGCCGCTTCTTCTTCTGCCCTGGCCGGCTCTTCTGGTTGTGGCGCCGCCTGTTGGACAAGGTGCGTCAGCGCGGGCCCACCCACGTCACGACTGAAGCGCCGGGTGGAGGTCGTCGGGATGGCGGTCTCCTTTGGCAGCGGTACAGCGTCCAAACTACGACACCAAAGCACCGCCAGTCAAGTCACATGAGCGCTCAACAGCCTACCCCGCCCGACAAGCCCGCCTCCTCATACCTCTCCTGCACTTCCTCCTCTCTGCTCTGCTCCTGTTTCTCCTGAAGCTCTTGCTCCCTTTGTAGGACCTCCCTTTCTCTTTTGTGCAGCTCTTGCTCTGTCTTTTGCAACCCTTGCGCTCTCTTCTGCAGTTGCCCCTCCTTCCTTAGCGCCTCCTCTTCTCTCCTCTGTAGCTCTTGTCGTGCTTTGTGCACCTCCTCTTTTCCCCTCTGCAGATGCCCCTCCCTCTTTTGCACTTCTTCCTCGCTCTTCTGCTGCTCCTGCTCCCTCCTCAGCAGCTCATCCTCTCGGTTGTGCAGTACTTCCTCTCTGGTCTGCAGCTCCTGCTGTGCCCTGTGCACCTCCTCCTCACTGGTCTGCTCCTCTTTCTCCTGAAGCTCCTGCTCCCTTTGTAGGACCTCCCCTTCTCTTTGGTGCAGCACTTGTTCTGTCTTTTGCAACTCTTGCGCTCGCTTCTGCAGATGCTCCTCCCTCATTTGCATTTCCTCCTCGCTTTTTTGCTGCTCCTGCTCTTTCCTCAGCAGCTCCTCCTCTCGGTTGTGCAGCACTTCCTCTCTGGTTTGTAGAGCCTGCTGTGATCTCTGCACCTCCTCCTCTCTGGTCTGCTCCTCTTTTTCCTGAAGCTCCTGCTCTCTTTGTAGGACCTCCCCTTCTCTTTGGTGCAGCACTTGTTCTGTCTTTTGCAACTCTTGGGCTCTCTTCTGCAGATGCTCCTCCCTCTTTTGCACCTCCTCCTTGTTCTTTTGCTGCTCCTGCTCCCTTCTCAGCAGCTCCTCCTCTCGGTTGTGCAGCACTTCCTCTCTGGTTTGTAGAGCCTGCTGTGATCTCTGCACCTCCTCCTCTCTGGTCTGCTCCTCTTTTTCCTGAAGCTCCTGCTCTCTTTGTAGGACCTCCCCTTCTCTTTGGTGCAGCACTTGTTCTGTCTTTTGCAACTCTTGGGCTCTCTTCTGCAGATGCTCCTCCCTCTTTTGCACCTCCTCCTTGTTCTTTTGCTGCTCCTGCTCCCTTCTCAGCAGCTCCTCCTCTCGGTTGTGCAGCACTTCCTCTCTGGTTTGTAGAGCCTGCTGTGATCTCTGCACCTCCTCCTCTCTGGTCTGCTCCTCTTTTTCCTGAAGCTCCTGCTCTCTTTGTAGGACCTCCCCTTCTCTTTGGTGCAGCACTTGTTCTGTCTTTTGCAACTCTTGGGCTCTCTTCTGCAGATGCTCCTCCCTCTTTTGCACCTCCTCCTTGCTCTTTTGCTGCTCCTGCTCCCTTCTCAGCAGCTCCTCCTCTCGGTTGTGCAGTACTTCTTCTCTCGTTTGTAGAGCCTGCTGTGCTCTCTGCACCTCCTCCTCCTCTCTGGTCTGCTGCTCCTGCTCCCTCCTCAGCAGATCCTCCTCTCGGATGTGCAGCCTTTTCTCTGCTTGGCGGAGCTCCTCCTCCTTGCTGTGCACCTCCTCCTCTCTCTTGCATACATCCTTCTTTTCTTGACGTAACTCTGCGACGCTGTTGCGTAGCTCCGCCTCCTTGCTGAGCATCTCCTGTTCCTCGCTCCGCAGGACCTTCTTTGTCTCCTCCCCGGTGCGAAGGTCGACTTCCGGCCCAAATGTCGACTGACTGCAAAACGTGACGGAGAACGTCATGAAAATGAGCATCATAAAAGGCGCAAACCGTGAAGAGGAAGGTCAACAGCAAATAGATCTCGCTTTTTTTCGGGCCTTACGAAAAAGCTGGCCCTGAGAGCGAGACAAGCGCGAGGAAACGCCCGGCGGCCGCTAACCTGTCGAGTTGCCGTCGCTTGAGCTCATCGTCCTGCAGTTGCTCCACTCGTATTTGCAGCTGGGCCTTCTCCTCGGCCAACCGCCGCCCGCTAAGCTCCGCCTTCTGACAAAGACGACAGCGCCCCCGAATCATTCCCGACCCTGCCCTGGCACTGATGCCGCCGCGTGAGACATACCTGCAGTTCCTGCTGTCTCCACTGCAAGGCGCTCTCCATATGCCAGAGGACCCGCAACAGGGAGTCCCAATGGAGGACCGACTGCGAAGGGGTGCTCACGTTCAACAGGCTACACTGGTCCGGTGAAAAGGACACGGTACACAGGTGCTCACTGACCATTCATCAAATGACAAAACGTAGCTGTTCATCTGGTGGCCGTTTGCCAAGAAAAACGCGACCCCATGGCCAATTTTAAGACCAGGAGGTCATCGCATGACCGTTCGCGCAAGAGAGCAACTAGAGCTCACGGCCAACAACGTGACGTTTGGAAAGGTGCGCTTGCTGACAAACCCCACGATGTCTTGCTGTCCGTTCTATACAAATCCACCACGTCGTTTGCTTGTTCCCAGAACTCAACGAGGCCACGAGGCCAAGTGGCGCTTGCCAAACAGCCACCAGACAGCTGGCGAGCGCTAGTCACCAGCTTGCCGACAGCCCGCGCCACATCCTCCGGCGCGCCCTCGCCGTCCTGCATCCTGAAAGACACGAGACCCCATACCGTCATGCCTCACGCCGACGTCCGCGGGATAAGAGTGAAAGCCAACCTGTCCTCCGACGCCGTCTCCCGCAGCTCGCCCAGCGTCAGGGTCCCAAGACCGGACGAGGTGGACGGGGGCGGGGAGAGCGGCGCGGCCGACAGCCGGTACATTTTGATGAGCCGCAAGGAGGTGGAGTCGCAGCTGGACTGAAGGGACAAGGACAGATGCGACAGCTCCGTCCTCATCTCCAGCAGATCCCTAAACATGTACACGCACGGTTACATAGACGGCACACACGGAAACAACATCGTGGGGCACAGTTCCACGCCAGCATCCACATACCTGTCAGCGGAAGTTCGGAGGGCGCGACAGTGTTGCCTGAGTGACATGGCGCACCTCCACACGCACCAAAGCTGATCCTGATGTTCAGCCAGCTTGCTTGACACCCTCTGCATGCACAGACACAAACACGATTCCATCACAACACAGGAAACGCCAAAAGGGGTCGACCGGCACACCTGTGGCTCCGTCTGCCAACGAGACACCCGACGCTGCTCCTCCTCCAGCTCCCAGATGCGCTCCGTCAGCACCTGGTTAGCCCGCTCCAATCGGCTCAGCTGCTGCCGCAGGACGGAGGCTGTCTGAGCCAGGCCGGCTGCCCTGAAAACGCAACAAAGCTAGAGGACAGACGTATACACGCGCCAACCGGAGCAAGCGCCACATGGCACCTTTGCTGTTCCTCCTCCAGGCTTATGAGGGCGTTTTCCAGTGACTCGGAGCTGTCCCTCCTGATACTTATCTACAAAACATGCAAACATGTGACAGACAGCAGTTGTCGTAGTGAAAGGCTACTCCGAAATATTGTAGTAGTACATCTTGTTCAATCCAGGTCAAGACACTTGGACAAAAAACATAAACTCAGCGCACACACACACACACACACACACCTGCGTGCTCATCAGCTGGCTGTGGCCGGCCTTCAGTTGCAACTCCAAACTCTGACATCGCTCTCTGTACTCCATCACCTGCACGAGAGCAGCGCTAGCAGCGCTAGTGGTATTCATGCGCACCCCCCCCCCGCCACACACAGGTTTGCGTGTGCGCTCCACCTTGTTCTGCAGTCGGTGCACGAGCAACGCCTGTCGGGCCTCCCTCTCCCGGGCCTCCCTGTCGCGCCTCCTCCTCTCTCGCCGCTCCTCCTCATCCTCGGGATGGCTGCCGGACAGCCGGGGAGACACTGACCGCTCCAGCTGGAAAGAGAATGACAACAACGGAGAGTTGAGGAAGAAAGAGAGAGAGAAAGAGAGAGTGAGTGAGTGAGTGAGTGAGTGAGTGAGTGAGTGAGTGAGTGAGTGAGTGAGTGAGTGAGTGAGTAAGTAAGTAAGTAAGTAAGTAAGTAAGTAAGTAAGTAAGTAGAGGCGGCGGCGGGCACGCTCACCCTCTGGTCGAGTGCCCTGGCCCTGGACGCCAGCTCCTCCCTCTCTGCCCGACTCTCGGCCAGATCTTCCTGCAGCAGGCGCACTTCCTGCAGGAGCTCCGCCCTCTCCCGCCGCCAGCCGATGGTCGGCTGCGGGTCCATGGCGGCCGTCAGCTGAAAGGCACAGACGGGTGCGCCCTTATTTGTTAGGCTGTCTGTGGCATTTTGTATTCTTCATTGACATTAGGCAAAGTCGGCTAATAAACAGCTTGACACCTTTTTTCATTCAACAATTTTTCACTTATCAAACTGCTGTTTATCAAGTGTGATGAACTCACTGTCAACATCAGTCATTATTTGTATTTGCCTTTATATTGTTGTTTTTACCCTGCCGTCTGTTACGATGTTTGTATAAAACATTCAGTCGTATAAAGATGGCGAAACACTGGTCCGAACTGCACTTTAGCAGTCTTTCATACTGGACTAGTGTGTCCAAATACGTGTACTATGCACTCTTTCCTTTTCATTGCCCATCCAAGATTAAATGATCAGTCTCGAAACGAATATATAGAAATAAAAATGTTGCAAGGGAGTTGCAGACGTTTGGAGCAGTGGGCTAGCAGCTCAGCATCAGCAGCTTGCTAACCGGAAGTCGTACAGCTAGTAAAGTTTTTGTTCAAAAAATAAATTTACCTGTCGAAGGCAAGCGCCGTTGCACTCGGTTCACAACAAGTTGTCGCTCAAAGTTGTTTTTGTTGCGCTTGTGTTTCGCAGCTTCCTTTTGTGTTGTTAGCTTACTCAAAGGAAGCACGGACAAAATGCTGCATTTGAGGAAAGTCGGATTTTCCCAGTTCCGACCTCAGAACGTTCGAGGCTAACGTTAACACCAAAGACAGCTGATTCCGACCGATTGTTATTTTTCTTCTTATTCTCGTTTATTACACATTTTGACCTCAAAGAAAACTTACTCACAATTTCCACAATTTATATGAAGACATCTCGTATCTTCAAAGCATTTCATTATTTCACCAAATCACTTTATTACTCCGTCCAAAGACTCATACATAAGGCAAAAACAATATACTATAAAAAATTAAATGCAAAACTTAAAGAAAAAGAACCCCAAGGAGTGGTGGGATTTTATAAATAAAGGCCTAGGACGAACTAAACCATCTGATGCAAAAATCAGAATACAGGGAGTAGAAGAAAACAAAGCTGCAGAAGCCCTGAACAACTTATTTGCCAAATCATGGACCAATATTGTGTTTTTCCCTTACCTAGACCTACACAAAGTAACATCTGCAATACAGGTGAGATGAAGCTCGCCCTCACTCGGCTGGCCCCCCCGGAAAGCAAATGGAGCTTATAGCCCCTGGATGGAAGTCACATCTGAGGTGCCACAAGGGGGTGTAGTTTCCCCATATGTCTTCCTCCTTTATATGGCCACCCGGGATGCTCTGTTTGAGGACACGCTTGATGTTGGATATGCAGATTTTCCATTTCCAGCATCATGTCAGACTCATCAATGTGCCGGGAGGCACATAAGGTTGGACGAATGGGCAGCAAAAGCATAAAATGACACTCAACGGGAAAAAGTTGGTTAAACTCCGGATATGTTTTGCACGAAACCCACCACAACCTCCCCCACTGATGCAGGGGGGGGCAGGAGGTACCTGTTGTGGAAACTATAAAGTATCTAGGATACCACCTCGACCAAAACCTGAATGGAAATATATCTTGGTGGGCTGCTCTAAGAGACAACAAGCAGAGCTCGAGCGAGTCCAGACACGTGCCTGCAAAATCATCAGAAGAGCAAGTAACTTCTCACAACCCCTACCATCACTCCAGACCAGGAGGGAGGTGGCTGCAGTGAAGCTGGTCAGAGACATGCATGATCAGCAACATTCTCTGCACGACCCGCTAGCTCCGACACGAGGCAGGTGCACTGCCAGGAGTTTGAGGAATCAACACAAGCTGGCTGAACCTGAACCTAGGGCCAAGACCAACAGGCTGAGAAACTCATACTTCAGTCAGGCTGTATAATGACATTATTTTAAACAAGCAAAACAGCATGGCCACCAGAATTGAAAAACATGTCTTGCTTTTTTAATATTTCAATTTTTTATTGTTGTTATTGTAAAGTTCTGCTGTTTTTTTTCAGTGGGGCCTTTTTGGCTCCACTGCAAGCATGAATTAATAAAGTCAAGTCACGTAAATAATTGCATATGTCCACACAGTCAGTAGAAATCATGCTGTGTTGTATGAGGTTATTTTGAATCAGTAAACTAATGTATTAAATAAATAAATCATCAAGCTAAATATGTTCATGTTGCAAGATTTGCCTTCACGGACTGAGTCTCAAGTTGTTTATAACAGTTTAGTTCATGTCGAACTTTTAATCGAGGTTTTGTTTCACAGGGATTAAAGTAATTTAAAAGTAAAAGTATCTTCAGCATGGACAAAAAAAAAAAAGAAGCTAACCGGATGGAAAAACAAATGGAAAAAGGACAAACTTCGCATTGTTTATTGTACAACATTTCTCTGTCACTTTCATCTTGATGAGCGTTACCTATGAAGTCAAATTGCACTACAGATTGTTTCAGTAAGAAATGGTGGTTCAAACGCACAGAGCCTGGAAAACTTTCTTGGATATCCAACTTCAGCTAAAAGTCTGAGCGGAAAGAACAGGACAGCCTACTAGTGTCCTAAAATAGTCTTACAAGTGAGGACAAAGAGGACCCTCGTACAGCACCTGAAGCCGGATGTCAAAAGCATGCAAGTTGGCATCTTACCTCTGGCGTTCCGTGATGTCACGTGATGGTTTTACACGACCAATCAGCAGTCAGGGGTGCAGGGCTCATGACGTGACATCACTTCCTCGGGGGTACGCCCCTGTACGCGGGGCGGGGTGCTTAACCATCACGCTATCGTCACATTGCAAAATTGTGTGACCAACCCTACGCGGTCCAAGCCTCAGCATACACACAACACACACAAACGGCACCGGGCGATGACGTCATCACTAAAGGCCGAGGGACTTCCGTACGATCTTCTGAGCCAGTTTGTAAAAGTGGTCCCGATCTTCCCGCCACATTTTCGAGGCGTCCACGTTGGCGCCGCTTTCGTCATTGGGCTCTGAGAGAGAGAGAGAGAGAGAGAGAGCGAGATGAAAAGTTTCGTTGGTGAAATGCCCCTAAAATTATCTCGCGGACAGGATTGACGTCAGAATGAAAAAGTCCCGCTTGGGAAATTTCACCGATACACGATAAGGAGCGGAACTGTCGGCAAAAGTCGTGAATCAAAGAGTAACAAGTGTTTCTAGAAAAAACATTGGAGTCTTTATCATACTAGTAGTACTGACCAAAAGTCTTCAGTGTTGTGTATGTGGCTGCTTCAGCGCAGAAGACCCAAACCAAGGCGGACTGACAGAAAAAAAACATGACTTGTTCCCAGCTGAAGTTAGGAGGAGCGGCTACCTGCTAGCATGCTAACTACAGAGAGGAGGATCTTCTCCACGCTCTGCACGGGACTCCACCTCTCGGCACTGCTCTCGTAGCCCATAGGGTCGTCGCCGGGGGCATGCAGGATGGAGATGCAGACCCGCCCATCAGGGTAGACTGGAAGGGGAGGGGGGCAAGAGGGGCAGCAAACACAGCCATTCAAATACCAATTAACCTGAATGGACTTTTTGACCTTCTTCCCTTCTTGCGTACTGTCAGGGCTTGCCAGAGAAGCAAAGGCCCGCAATGACTATTGCGCCGCTTTGGCTTCAAAGGGTTGAAAATGAGAGAAAAATGAGAGAAGCGCCGACACGTACTGTTGGGGTGAAACATGTCGCAGGTGAACCTCATCTTTGGGGGACTGAGCGGGTAATCGGAGGGGAAGGTGAGCACGGCCGGGAAGACGCCGCCTTCGAAGCAGGTGTCCTGCGGACCCCTGAAAGGCACAAAAAGCGACAGCGACTTACACGACGGACTCAACGGCAAAAAAGGAAATGTTTTCGTCGCAGTCCATTTTTGTGTGCTCGGCCTTAGCGATGCTAACGTTAGCATTAACGCCTCCTTCTCCGTCAACTCACATGATGAGCGCCTCCCACTCAAAAAAGTTCTCCTCGTTGGCGGGACCTGTGAGAGAGAGCAAGACATCTTAGCGCAAACGTCCCGTCAGCAAGTCCGCACTTGAGCCCGGCCGAGAAGACGCTCCCGCTCATCCCCGAGAGCCAGGGTCCTACTGAATGGCGGCAAAGCACTTTGTTGGCGGGCACTTTGGAAGCGTTGGCCGAGGCCTCGGAGCAACCTTTGGTTGATGTGTTTTGTGGCGGTTACGCAACGAACCGGATTCAAAGTGAAACGCCTTTTCGTTTCCATCAGCACACCTTATTTCAATCTCAGAGTGAAATGGATTCGATTACCAATAGCCCTCAGAAAAGCAGCGAAGGTGCCAATCGCAACTTTGCAAAAGTAGACGTTTGCAAACGCGAGCTCATCCATCCGCTATCGCTATTGGACAATTGGAATCCAAACAAGGCCTCAAAGACACGATGGCGAGATTTGTCAAACGATGCACTGTCCCACCGCACAAAAAACGTCACTTGGGTGAGTGAGTTTGTCTGCGAATAGCCCAGAAAAGCTGACATGATTGCTGTTTCCGCAACGTCTCAAATCGCTTTGGTGCCACACCAAACTACTTCCTGTGATGCTTTGCCGCCATCTTGTGACAACTCCACCGAGGGCGGTCGAAGGGTTTTTAGCAGGAGCGTCCATCCCTCGCGGAATTTGCCTAGCGCAGAAGCTTCTCCGCAGGCTGCAAGATCAATGACCGACCTGCCACGATTCCTTCCGGCGGGTTGAGGGTCAGCTCTGGAAACACATACATACCCACGCAAACATAAGCTAGCACCTCACTTGAAAAACAAACCATGCATTTGCGTCTGTCACATGCCTGCACATACTACACGTGGCCTCTTTGCAAGTTCATTCATTCATTTCTTCAGGACAGTTTGAGAGAAGAGCAGCGTCGCGACGGGGCGAGTCATTTTAATGTCCAATACACAGAAAGGAGTCGGCCAACCACCATAAGGAGAATTGCTTTGTTCAGATTTGCTAAATGCACAGGTCCATTTCATCATCATGATAACGTGATCAATTAGAATTGATCAATTTTAGGTGCTGAACCTTAAAGGGTGCATCGTATTGTCTGAACTTTTTGTTATGGTGTGGCAGCTATGTGCTTCCGCGTTTAAATAAAGATTGAAGGGGGAAAAAAAAAAAGAGCGTCGTAAGTCGGACCGGAAGCTACGTTAGCATTTAGCTTTAGACAAACACTACAACGACAAAAACAACAACAATCCTAATGTGTCGCTTGCGCGTTTTGATCGAGCGAAGCAAACGCTCGTAACTCGAGGCGCGTGTGGAACCCAAACAGAACAAAAAAAGCTGTGTCATCTCCCAACTTGGTTTTCCGCCTGCGCGGCACCTTCTGAAAGCGACGGACGTCAAGAAAGAAAGCGACAAAGCGTGTCGGTGGCGTTGTTGTGGTCGAGCAGCTGCGGAAGCTGTCGGTGCAGTTGTGCTCACGTTTGTATTCGGCCATGAGTCTCTTGAGCGCGGTGCCCGCCATCCCGCCGCCGTCGTAGACGAGACACCGAAACCTGACGACTGTGACGTCAGACGTAGGCCTCACAACGCGCATGCGTATGTCCAGGCCGACTCAGGCTCGTTTTTTTTTTCACGAAGAAAAAAAATCTTTATTGTACATTGAAAATGACAAATGCTCCTAGAGCGTCCAGCAGATGACGTCAAAATACACTATGCCAATATACGTTGATATAAAACGGGAACGCTTGTATGAAGGCAGAAAAGAAAAATTCCAAAGAAAATAAATACACAAAGTGCATTTGAAGTCAATTATGCATTTGCATTCATGCACGACAGGGCCACAAATGTCGAAACGTGACGGCAAATCTGCACAGCTGAGTGCGAGACGCTCGCTGGCAGTTTTTAGCTCCCAAAGGAGCAAGTCAAGCACGACCTCCGACCTCTGGGCCGGCTGCTTGATCTGCCACTCTCTGGCCACCTTGGACACGAGGCCAGTGGCGTCACGCTTTGTTTGCCGTCTGGCTCGCTCGATGTTTTGTGTTTGCTCGATCAATGGGGCTTGGGGTCCCATGACGCGTCGCCTCGAGCGCGCCGTCGTTCGCATTCGGATGTCGACGAGATTTAGATTCTTTGGTGTTTCTTCTTTGTTGCCTGTCTTATGCACTTGAAGGGCGTGTCTCATTTGCGCCGTAGGGGGTTCCTTGTTTGGTCAGCAAACAAACTCGTACAAGTTGAACTCTTCAACTCGTTTCATCTTCACAAAATTTACTCAAGTCAAGTGGCAAAGCTTCTCAAGAATTGTATGAAATGTCAGGGCCATTTTGCCCCTTGCTCAGGGAAGAGATGGCTCCAAAAGGGAAGACTCAGTTGAACGTTCCATTTGGCCTTGCGGGACAAAAGAAAATGTCTGACATGACTAAAGTCCACCTTTAAATGTTGTGTTGTGGTGTTGACGCAAGTCAAAATTATTCAATGTCGTTTTGATTGATGGCGGAGTGAATGATTGATTTTGTCACATACCCTCGGGGTCAACAAGGCACGGGGGGCCGCAATTGGGTAGGTTCCAGAAGGCAGAGCTATAAAAGCGGCGCCCGGAGCCAGCACCGTTGTCGCTTTTGCCCTTGCCTTCATTCATCATGAAAGTGACGTGCCTGTTCCTGTTTGCCCTGGCCTGCTCGGCCGCTGTTGCCTCGCCACCGGCCGAAGAGTGCGCACCTTTGCTCGCCCCGCTGCCGCTTGACAACCGCCAACAGGTGAGCCCCGACGCGCGCTAACCCGACCCTAGCCCTTAACAAACTACACTACACTTGAGGCCTTTCCGGATCCTCCATCTTTTTGGGGCATGACTTTTGGTAGCACTTCAACGATCCCTTAAAGTATTTTTTATCCCGATAGTTATTTGGCAAATCCTTTTGTTTCCGAATACCTGCGACACTTTTCTTCGTGATGCAATTTGACAACAATTGGATTGAGTTTGTTAGCTTGAGGGATGCCGGCGATTGAGTGCCCAAAATACAGGGTCTGGCAAAATGACACATTTGTAGGTTTAATAAACAAAAACGAAACGAAATGAAACAAAATGGCATTATGTGTACTTTAGGAAAATACAATTTTTTTTTGTTTCTTGAATTTATTTGCATTTGATTAAACCTACAAATCTGTCAAATGATTTTGCCGGACCCTGTACAAGCAAGAGGCTGGTGGCCTTTGAGCCAACGGGGCAAAAGGAAAACGCTCGGGAGCAACGCGAGCGAGAACGCGCATGCTAGCTTGCACTGGTGCGCGTGACGTGTGGGCGCTTGGCTTCACACAGCTGTCGGGGCAGCGGACGTTCATCGCGGGCTACACCGACAACAAAGCCTTTGAAGCCATCCTGAAGATCACCGACGGCAGCCGCATCAACATCAGCGCCGCCGCCCACAACGACAAGGACTTGTTCCTCTACGAGGAGATGGGGATGTGAGTGCTCGGTCGTGCGCCCTCGTATTATTTTGCCTAATTATGGCCACATTGGAGGACACCTTGCTTGATGACAGTTTGCAATGCTTTGCATGGCTTCCTATTGCTGTTTCGGGGGTATTGCCATCATCTACGATATCGACAACACGTGTTGAAGCTTTCTCACTATTTTGCGACACTTAAGCGATGCGTCCATTGTCATGACCGCTCCTGCACTGTTTTTCCTTCCGACGGGCTTTCCCCACACTTTTGTAAGCGTTCTGTTTTGCAGGAACGGCACCTGCTTCGGCTCCAAGATGAACATC
Source organism: Syngnathus leptorhynchus (assembly GCF_054491065.1). Lineage (NCBI taxonomy): Eukaryota > Metazoa > Chordata > Actinopteri > Syngnathiformes > Syngnathidae > Syngnathus > Syngnathus leptorhynchus. Next base: position 6,769,840 of record NC_141214.1, read on the forward strand.
TCCATCGATGGCAACGTGGCATCCGGCAAAAGTCAGCCATTTTTGGTAGTTTGACGTCTCAGGTGGCGCGACGGATGCTGACGCTGAGGTTTTGTCGCCCTCAGTGCAAAACATCTCGTCCGCCTACCAACTGCTGCCGACGTGCGACGGCTGCCACGTGATGAACATCAACAGCACAGCGAACAACCTCAAGGACCTCCTGGAGGGATTTGGCGTCCACCTGGACGACATCGTCAACGACCAGATTAGCGTCCGCTCTCTCTATCTGTTTGGTGTGTGGAAAACGGAAAGCCCAGCTTAACCGATTGTTGTTGTTTTTTTTTCCTTCCTATTTCAGCATCATTCCTAGCCTAACCCCGATAGGCGAAAAAGAAGCCAAATCTCACACTCAAGTACAATCGTCCCCCAAAACTACTGAAGGAAATGTGACGGGGTAAAAGTAGCGCTTTAACGCCGCCTCCGCTTTCTGCCCAGGCCGAAGCAATACAGCTGCCGGAATCTTGTTTTGAGGGTTATTGACCAAAACGTTTTTTTCCCACCGACATCAGCCATTTCTTAACACAGAAAAAGTCCAGCGATAAGAATTTCCGTAAGCCAAAAACGACTTCTTTAAAGCCAAAAACTGCTCCCGCCGTGACGTCTCGGATATTTAAGCACCACGCAAGCATTTTTCATTGCCGGGAAAGGCCGAGGCGAGTCGAATAGTGAGTCGCGCGGTTATCGCAACCTTCCTCGGGGTATCGCGCGAGCAAGTTGCATCGCATATGTGGCGGCAAGCCTCTCCGTCATCTCACGCTACTGCGTCGTAATTCCAAAGCGGTGCCATTTTGTCTGCCGCAGCTCAAGGGAACAAAGTGACGGACTCGGAGCTGGAGAACTTCAAAAAGCAGGCCGAGTGCTTGGGCTTCTCCGGGGAACCCGGCTTTCTGATCGACCCCAAAATAGGTTTGCGGGCGCACCGGCGTCTCTCGCAGTCCCGCCGAGGGTGTCGCTCCTGCAAGTCACATGTTTGCTGTCTCCCACAGACTTCTGCGAAGACCACAAAGTCATCATGATCAACTGAAGCCTTCAATAAAGAAATCAAAGAGCAACATGTGTCCTTTAGTTTGTGTCGCGTCAGCTGCCCGTGTCTCGCGCAAGGCACGCGCTTCTTGCCGCTTGCTGTCACGCCGCCTCCAAGCGACTCCCTTGTCAAATGCCCGTATCCACTTCTGGCAAGACATTCACTGGCAAGCGCTCTCTCCCTCATTGTCGATGCAATCGGTCGCCGCCCCGCGCCGAACTCATCCCGGCTCGGCTCAGGGGTAGACTGTTGTGATCTGCGGCCAAGCGGCGCGCCGGCGACCAGTCCGTCGCACAATCTCGTCCGTCACAACTCCAAGGCAAACTACCCCACGCCCTGGCCTTCATCTTCTAGAGGGGCAGGCGGCCGCCCTGCGCAGATGCCGTACGAGGCGCTTGGAGAAGCCGCAGAAGACGTTCAAGCGGCGAGACATCTCGGTCGAGTAGCGCAGAGTCTCGAAGGTCGTCGACACCTCCGGAAGCAAGGGCCTCAGCGGTGGCGGTGGCAACGTCACTTCCATCTGAAAGGCACAAAGACAAATTTAGAAGCGAGCACCCAGCCGCCCGACAAATCGCGGCAACGAGAGATGCTCGATCGATAACGGAAACATTCGGGATGAATAGCGAGCGTTCTGTTTTTCGCCTAGGTGCGATGTGACACGGACTGGTGAGCGCTCCGAGGGTGGTTGTTGGTCGGGCTCACCTGGATCAGCGCCGTCCTGACGAGGTTGGCCAGCCGCAGCAGATGAACGGCGGCGACCCCGGCTGCCTCGGAGGGCAAGCCGACGTTCTCGGTGGCCGCCTTCAGCCATTCGGCGTGCGCGCGAAAGGCCAGCGCGTTGGCGTACAGCCCCAACAGCGATTCGTTGGCCTGCCGCCACAAAAAGTTGAGACCGGTCGCCCAGACGTGTTTCAGTGTTTGACGCCGTGCGCCTCGCCAAAAACATCACGGCGAGTAATGCAAAGGAAAATGAAAGCAGGTACATTTACCTTCCACGTGCGCAAGTGGGCAGCGGTCGTTGCTATGACGGGAAGAGTTTGGAGTCGAGCATCCAGCAAGTCGTCCGCCGCCTCCTCGTCGTCCTGAAAGGAAAAATGCAAAAGTTGCCGCCGCGGGGACTGCAGCACCAGCGGCGGGAGGTCAAAGAGCAGCACGTACGGGTTGCAGCCGTAGCGCCGTCTTTCTGATGACGTCCATTTGATTGACAGCCGACTTGAGCGCGTTGCAGAAAACGGCATTGTGGTGGGCGGGGCCGCAGCGCACCGGTCTGAGAAGCTCGACCAATAGCAGCAGGCACAGCACACAGGTGACGGAGTCACGAAACACTGTCCAGGAAAAAAAGGGCCGTCGTGATCGTGGTTGATAAGATGACGACGTGTCGAGACAACAACTACTATGACGAAACAAGCAACAATGACAACATCAACGACATGCCCAATGGTTCCAGGCATGGAAAATGAAAGGCAAAGAAAGAAGCTTCGAAGATTCTGAATGGGAATAAAGTTCCTGTAGGTGTTGAGTGAATGAAAACGCACGAGAATTGAACGACGTGCACGAGCAGCTGCAAATAGTGGCTGACAAGCTGTGTGACCACCGCGCCAGCTCGCGCGCACGCGCACGGCGCCCGCCTGCATGTGTTTTGCTGAGTCAGACGTGTTGCCGGCACACAAACGTCGGACTTTCCACATTTCTCCGGCTGGAATTTTGACCGAGACAAACTTCCGACTGGCCCTCCGGGGAGACGCAAGAGGCGCCCGAGGGGAGGCAGGAAGTGGCCCCGGGTCGGGGCGGACCCGCACCGTCACCATCATCTCAAGCAGTCACCTCAACAAACTCCGTGGTCTTCTTGACTTGAAGAAGGAAGACATGACGTCATTCGCGCTTCCATCAAGCTTTAGAGTCACATCTTGGCTACTTTTGAGTTCCTCTGTAGCTTGTTAAACTTATACTTTTAGCTGCTTTGAGTTGACACTGTGTGACCTCCTCATGAATTCGAGGGCGCTCACTCAGTGCATTAATGCAGATGATGACATCACTGTCTGCGCACACACGCACACGCCCACACTTACTCACGCACGCGCAGACACAGAAATACTCACATCCACGGATGCAAACGCACTCAGGCTCCCTCCCTGACACGCATGCAGACGCTCGCAGTCTCACATATACTGCGTAAAATTCCCGCGCGCGCGCACACACACACAAGCGAAGACGTCGTACGCACGCACGCACGCAGACATCGTCGCCCGCGTCTGACAGGCTGGCGGCGCGGCGCCAGGAAGAAAAGGTAACGGGCCAAAAGTTTGAATCATTTGCGACGGCCTGACAAGACACACCCGCATCTTTATTACATTTGTTTTGCTTCTTTTTGTTGTTGCTGCGGCGCGCCACTTTTTCAAAAGTATTTTTTTGGGGAGCGCCACGGACACGACGTCGGCCCGTCGAAAGTGTCTGGGACGAGGATCGCCCAATGGAATTCCGCCACCTGGGTCACATGACCGTCACTAGGCCATTTGAAGACGCCTACCCAACATTTCAGAATATTTGGAAGCGAAAAGCGACCCTAACAAAACAAGGATGAAAACTTGGTGCTGGGTCGAGCCCAAAAGCCGAATACGAACCGGAACCGCGGACGGTGCCCTTTTGTCACCTGCAAGACATGACGTCACAACTGACTTCAGTATTTGCAAGATTGACCCTATATGGAAGGTAAGCACAGTATAGATAGCTTTTCGGAATTGTGCTGTTTTTAGCTTCTTTTGTCCTCACTTGATCTTCTTACGACTCCACTCGGGTTCCTTTCCGTGATACTTGTGCTCCTCAACTCCACGTTAGCCTTCTTCTAGTTCCACTATGGCTTCTTTTGTTCACTAGTCAAGAGCTCCTGTCTTCTGCACCCTGGAAGTAGGAATAAGGTCATGCAAAATCATCTCCGTCTCTCACACACACACACGTTCATACTGTAGACAGACACATGCACTCAGTGAGCCCTTAGAAATTAGAGCAAAAAAAGCAAACTTACGTCCCAAGTTGTTGTGGGTCCGTATGTAATAAACAATCCAGCGTGCGGATGTGTGCGTGCGCGCATGTGTGTGTGTACAGCACGCGTGTACAGTACGTGTGTGTTTGTAGGCACATGTGAAAGTTCCCCTTTATAGTGTGTGAGTATGACACATCACCTGAGTCATCAGCCAGCCACCAAGCCATTCAAGCATCAACGCCCACGCTGACCCCCACCACCACACGCACATGCACACACGTCTGTCTGACTAAAAAAAAAGTTTCTTTGTAAGTAAGCAAAGTCAAGCAGAAAACATGCCCCGCCCCCCAGAAGATGATGTCATGGTCACACGCTCGCAGCGGCTGAGCAACAGGACAAAGCAGTGCGATCGGCGGTCGATCGTTTATCGCCGAATGGAACGGCGGAGAGGAGAGGCCGCTTCTTCTTCAGCTCGCTCGGAGAAATTTCGGGATGTCCGACGGGAAGTCAGTGACGCAATAAATGCCGGCCCCACCTGGTTTCTGTCACACTTTTTCACTCAACGGATAGACGGACAATCTGTGTCCCGGTTTTCTGGACAACTGTGGGCAAAGGAGCCCGGGGATGTGATGACCCGGCCAGAGCCGCTGGTATAGCTAGCCCCAAAGTGCATTGGGCAATCCACGCCAAGGTCTTGCACTTTAATAGAGCAAAAGACAAGGATACAATATGACAATGTCTTTTTTTCTCCAACACAGCTGAACTGCCACTCTAACACGCACGCTCAGAATACTTGATTCAGCGATTCTTTCAAGTACCACTAGAGGGAGCTCAAACAAGATGAGCGAGCGCTGCTTGTCGCAGCCCTTGCATCCATAAAAAGCTCCTTGCAGTGACGAGCAGGCCATCGGGAACACTCCCTGGATCTAATCCTTTCCATAAAAAACGTCTGTATTGTGTTTTCGAGTCTGCGTTGGAGACCACGATATGAAAATGCCTGCATGGGAATTTCTCCCAAATCTTTTCGTAAGGTCTTGACTCCAAAAGAATCTTTGTTCCAGTTTCATTGTGGCAGAGTCCATAAAGGTCAGATTGCATTTCGCGAGTCGTTCGCATTGTAATTGGTTGCGCGGGCGGTGCCCAGCCCCTCCCCCCTGCCGCCGTGCGCCTTCTGGTGATTGAGCAGAGCGGACCTGCGACTGTAGGCGGCAGCGCAGACAGAGCAGGAGAAGGGTTTCTCTCCCGTGTGCGTCCTGGCATGCCTGGCCAGGCTCCCCTTTTGGGAGAAGCGAGCGCCGCATAGCGAGCAGTCAAATGGTTTCTCGCCAGTGTGGATGCGCGAGTGGACAATTAAATCGGAGCGCTGACACAAGCTGAGGTTGCAGACGGCGCAGGTGAAGGTCTTGTGGCCGCTGTGAGTGGTGGCGTGTCGCAGCAAACTTGCCTTCTGGGAGAACTTGAGGCCGCACAGGGAACAGGCGAAGGGTTTCTCTCCGGTGTGCACGCGAGCGTGGATGAGCAAGTTGTAGCGTTTCTTGAAGGCTTTGCTGCAAAAGGAGCAACTGAAAGCTTCGCCGCTGTGGAGGGACATGTGCGTGCTCAAGTTTTTGCGCTTGCCAAAACATTTGCCGCACTGCCGGCACTCAAAGCGCTCATCGTTTTCACCGCTGTCTCGGCTGCCGTCGCTCTCTTCTTCCTCCACTTCTTCATCCCGGAGCGCGGCTAAAAGCGAGTCGGCCTCCGGGTTGACGTCCTCCGCTAGCAAGGCCATCTCCCGACGGTCTTCGTCTTCCACCTTCACGGGCGAGCGGGTGACGTCACCTTCCGTCTGACTGATGAGCCGCCACTCTTCTTCCTCCTTGATGGACGGGCACTCCTCGTCTTCCCCGCCTTCCTCTTTGACGCGGGGGCCGGCCGGCCACTCGTCTTGACCCACCACCACTTTGAGCACGTCCCGCGGCAAACCTGAAGCACAAACAAAGGCTCTGAAATGGACTGATTGCGTTCGCTTGGTTCATGAACGTGTGCAAAAGCAACGTCAGATTCATTGGATATGACGTAATCAAACGTTCATGACGCAAAGGCGATCCGAATCGACATTTTCTTGCTCCAATGTGCTTTCTGCACAAAGTCAAAAGTTGTCTCCACACGATCGCCTCCTATTTGCTTTGCTCTGATTGGGCTGTAGCGTGGCACGGGTTTTCGAATGACAGCGCCGCCCCCTGCCGGTCACAGCGACTCATTGCACTGTCTAACCACATGATATGCTGACAGAAAACATGAGCGTACTCTGAGCATGATGTTTGTTTAACAGCTGCTTTTGTGCAGTTCGCCGAGGAAAGGCTTGGAAGGCCACTGTAGAAATATTTTAGCATTCGAGCCGGCCCAGTCCGCGCGGAGGCTTCTGCTAGCTTTAGCTTCGCAGCCCGACAGCCCCATTTCAAACATCGATTGACAGACGAACTTCACCGACCTTTACTTTTGACATTGGCTTGACTACACAAAGGCTTTGGCACGCGTCGCTCCATCGCATTGGTCGATTGATGATGGTGTTTTGACCCGCCTGTTAATCTGTCGTTTACTCTTTTTTTTCCGTTTGATGCGACGACCGGAAAAACTTTTCAAAATAAAACGTCCGCCGCGGGGACGTATTGAGGCGTGTCCGGACGACCCTTAATTCTGAAATAGCCAGCGGAAATGTTTCTCGTTTTGGTGGTGTCAAGAAATGCAACATCAAAACAGGAGTTGATACTCGAGCCTTTTTATGGTGTAATATGCCACAATCGGAGAGGACCACCATTAATTCACAAATGAGCTCTTGCCCCTCATGTTGCTTTTAATTGCAACAGTTTGCAACCATTTGGAGTGCTCAATGGGCCTACCAAGCATGGTTTGGGGATGTGTGAGGAAACCGGAGTACCCGGAGAAAACCCACGCGGACACGGGGAGAACATGCAAACTCCACACAGGGAGGGCCGAAGGTGGAATCGAACCCGCACCCTCCTAACTGTGAGGTAGACGTGCTACCCGGTGCTCCAGCGATCCGCCTGGTTTACAATGTAAAACATGAAAACACAGTTTGTTCTTAATTACGAACTGACTAACAATGTAAGTTTAAAAACAGCGTAACGCTATTGTTCAATGTGTCACGGGTTTGACAAAACTCGCAAGTAAACTGTGGGTTTAAAAACAGCATAACACTATTATTCAATGTGCTATAGGTTCAACAAAACTTGCAATTAATCCTTATAATCCGTATGTGATTACTTCCCCGCCTTAAAACAGCAATGTGGATTTTGTCCGCAGAGTGCGTTTGACTCCTGAGAGAAGGCTTTGTAAGAAAGTGTATAAGTAAGCCCCGATAGTCCCTAGAATGTTCACCAAAGATCCTGCGTACCGAGTCGGGCAATCGTTCCCGGGACGGGATTTTCACGCAACTCTGCAGCCGAGCTACTGCGCTCTGCGCCCGAGCTATTGCGCGTTAGCGCACTTGTGTCGGGTGATCTGATACTTGTGCGGGAATCTCTTGTGACAAAGGCTGCAGCTGAACGGCGTCTCGCCGGTATGCGTCCTGGCGTGGACGGTCACGTTCCTCTTGGTGGCAAAGGTTTTCCCGCACAGCGAGCATGGGTGCGGTTTCTCACCCGTGTGCGACCTGACGTGCGAAATCATGTGCCCCCGCTCAGAAAATGTCTTTCCGCAAAGTGAGCAGTAGAAGGGTTTCTCTCCGGTGTGCGTCCTGGTGTGCGCTCTTAGCTGGCCTTTTTGGCAGAAGCGTTTGCCGCAAGCGGAGCAGGAGAAGGGTTTCTCTCCCGTGTGCGTTCTCATGTGGAGAACCAGCGACATGCGGTAGCTGAACCCCGAGCCACACGAGGAGCAGGAGTAAGGTTTCTCTCCTGTGTGTATTCGCATGTGGGACACCAGGTACCTCTTGACGGAGAAGCCCTTGCCGCACACGGAGCAGGTGAAGGGTTTCTCCGATGAGTGCGTCCTCATGTGCGTGCGCAGGTTGCTCCTGCTGGAGAGGTTTTTGCCGCACACTGCGCAGACCATTTGCTCGCCCGTGTGGTCCACCAGCCGGTATTTATCGTCAAAACTCTGGCAGCAATGCAGGGAGCTCAAGCGCTTCGTCCCGGCGGCCGCCTCCGAATCGCAACCGTCCGAGTCGGCTCGCTCGTCCGGCTCGCTTCGGCCCTCCTCTTCCTCTTTAACGCGTGGGGGCGGGAGCAGCTGCCGGTCTTCCTCCACCATCACTTCCAGCACGTCGGACGGCAACACCACTGGAACGAGCGGGGAAAAAAGAAAGCACTTTTACCTGTCTGTTAACGCTACTACTTGGCAAACGTAACCTTGTGCAATTCTAGAAGCTACTCACCTGTCTAATAATTCCAATCCTGCACCAGTGAACTAGGTTTATGTTTTATACTGTCTTCCTTATTCATGCCGATTTACTTATGCTAGGGCTAGCCCTTTACAGTTCACACTTCATTCCCCTAACTACGATGAAACGGACCAATTTCGTTGTGTACCTGTTGTACAATGACAAGAAAGGCATTCTATTCGATAAATATAGTATTTGAACAGGTAAAAGTCATAAACTGTAAATTATTTCTGTGTTCGTAAGCAACGACGGGCACGTGATGACTCTACACCACTTGATATGTTTTTTAATTGGGTTGGTGACACATTGTAGCAAAAGTAGCAAGCTTTTGCTAACAGTTCAGCAGTAGCCCAAGCGGGGAGCCTTCGTTACGTCGGCAAAAAAAATGGGAAAATGGTAGAAAACAAACCTTCAACGTTGAAGCTGGGCTCCAAATGCAAAACGGACTGGCGACGTGGGTCCATTTCGTGTGTTTTGGACCGCCGGTCGATCGTTGGTTTCCCGATTGTCAAGGTCGACGAGCTCCAACCCGGAAGTCAACCAACCTTTACATCCGCCTTCTTATAAATAAAAGCCAAGGTAACTTTTTTTTGCAAAGCCCTTTAAAAGTGGAAAAACGACTGGTTATTTGATTCGCGTTTTGAAATAGAGTCAGGAAATTTCTAACAACAGTTTGAATTTCAGTTTTCAATTCGACAATAAAAATAGAATATACACACACGAAGGAAAGCAAAGGTGCGTTTCACTCATGATTGGCATCTGGTTGAGTTTTTTTTTTTTTTTTACAATTGGACCGACTTGGTCGGTTTCATGCCAAGACACAAGAACAAGTATAAAGTGCAAACGCGAAACAACACAAATACTCAAAACAAATAAAAAAACTCACAGGAAAACCGAGCGGGACACGTTGTCATAGCAACAGACAAACATAAACAAACTGTATTACCCACAATGCCCGAGCGCACACAACCCTCGCCGTAACAGCCTAAAACTGACGTCTTGAACGTGACGTCACTCCTTGCCTCTGCCTCCTACTTTCTGTGTAAAAGTGCAAGATGGCGCGGGTGCACAATCGATCCGCACGCTACCCGATTACCGATTTTCATGTCATGGATTTCTCCACCGACTTCTCAAGTCGAGCTCGTCTTCCTACAAAATGAAGAATTTCCACGTCCCGTCATATCTCCCCACCGTTGCTTTGTCGACGGCAGACTACCATTTGTCGTGGTTTTCCCCAAAATTCATTCTCAACACTCAATCTTCATCATCACGACATCACATAAATGATGAGGTGTTAGTGCAAACAAATTCGTGCGCTAACACGCTAACAACTGCATGTGAGCATTTTTGCCCACCATTGTGCTCATCGTTCTGGGCGATGACAACTTCATCAAGGACATGCCCGCTGATGACATCATTACGCCAGTCACATGGCGGCAGTAAGAGCATCAGACTGGCCCGCACAAACACACACACACACACACACACACCCCACACATGTATGGACACACGCATGCGTGGAAGAACAGTTATGGCAGCAAAAAACAAAAAAAAAAACAAAGCAGCACACCAAAGTGTGGAGGTCAGCGCAAAGAACCAGGAGCTGGTTCTGACCCGTACTAAGTCATCTCCCTGTCCCTTCCTCCGGAATACTACTTCATGTTTGGGCTCCGCCGGGGGCGTGTCCTATGGATGGACGGAGGAGGAGCCACAGTGCGAGTTGAGTGCAACAGCAGCTCGGCTCGAGGCTTCATTCATCCCCGCCATCAGTCAAGCATGTGGCCAAACTGGGATTTCTGCCTGTGAGAAGGATGAGGGGGAGGGGCCGCGAGGTCAAAAGGGATGCAGCGTCTAGGGACTGTGAGTCGGCTCCTCCCCTTTTCTGGCTACAGAAGGAGGAGACGACGAGGACGAGGACGGGTCGACTTCCAGGAGCACGGGTTCCACTTGGCCGCACTCGTGTAACATTCGAGGAGGCTCAGGCGAAGCCCAGATGCAGCTGCTGGTGCTGCCGGTATTGTTGCTGTTGGGTCGGGGCGCCTTCTGGATGACCTCCACCATTGGCGTGCGACCTGATGCTGCCAGCTCCCATCCCGCGTTCCCCGCGCTCTGGAAAAGCAGCAGCGGCCGGGCATGGTGGTCCGGCTCGGACGGGCCGCCGCCCAGTGGGGCCAGCCGGGTGGCGGCGGGGGGCGCGGGCAGCGCGCTCAGAAGGAGACCCGGCGGCTCTCGTATCACCAGCTCCAGCACCGACTGCGAGGCGGACACAGATGACGACGCCTTCTGGATGACACCGCCTGTCACCGAGGTGATGACGGGGCCGTGGGGCGTTGCCGATGGCGGCGGCTGAGACGGCGTGGCGGGCTGGGGCGAAGCATCCTCTGGGCGAGGTTTCCTCGGTCTACCGCGTTTGCGTTTGACTGGAGGGCCCGCCGAGGCGACCGTCGAAGCGCCCTCTGTGGCCTCGTGGGGGCGCTTAACTGCGCCCTCCAGCGCTTTCTGTAGCACCGACGCGGGCGCTTTCTCCCGCTCATAGGATAAACAGCCCTGGGGGACGATCATGAGGGGGAGCGGGCCGCCCTGCTGCTGGGGCAGTGTCGCCATGGCGATCACCTTTACGCCCCCGCTACTCGCCGCCGGGCTGCCTGTTCCCGAGGCTCCGCCCGCATCTTTGGGCGCCAACGAGGGCGGTGAGGAGCGCACCGACAGCGGCGTCTTGTCGGGGAGTGAGCTGCGAGGCAGGATTCGGGGGAGTTGCTTCATGTACGCCTCCACCTGTGCCGCGCACACACACGGTTTCATTTGATTGATCTAAGTTGATTGACAACTGCTGTAGGCCACCTACCGCAGGCCGGAGACATGAGACGGCCGGAGAGGGCGGGGCCTCCAGCGACAGAGGTTTGGCCAAGGGCGCGGTCTTATCGGCGGCCGGTGGCTTCGAGGCAGACGAGGGGGCCGAGTCTCCGCAGTCCTGAGGAAACAGGAAGCGGTGAGCCACAGCGACTCGGACTCTGGCAGGCGGGCGCTCGGCTACCCTGAGGTCGGCAGGGGCGTCGCCCTCGCATTTGGACACCGGGGGTGTTTTCTTGATGACCTTGTGAGGCTTGGCGGGACCTCCTGGAACACAGCAGGGACACGGTGAGGCCCACAAACACGGATCCGAGCCGATCTTCTTCTCCCGCGCGCGTGTTACCAGCCAGCGCCGCCGACGCCACCAGCTCGGCTTGGCGGCATCTGGGATTGACAATGTGCTCTTGGATGAGGTAGCGCGCAATCTCCACCACTGTGTCAAAGGAACGCTTGAGGATCTTCTGCGCCCAATCGCAGATCAGCTCGCACGCTGCCTCCGTCACTTCCTGCTTGTACGTCTGCACCAACTCCGTCAACTCTGCCTGAGTTGCGGAGAAAAAGAAGACCAGGAGATAGGGGCTTGACCTCGAGGCACGCACGCACGCGCGTGCGTACCGGGTCGCTCTTGAGGTCGAGGCTGGGCAGCAGCGGCATGTTGAGCACGGTCTTCCTCCTGATTCCGCTGTAGCAGTACGTGGCGCCTCGCCAGTTAGGGTAAAATCTCCAGCCACACTTGAGACGTTCACAACACGCGAGCACGACCACGCGGCGCTACACTCGGGGTCAGGATATTTGGACTGGCCTCGGCCTCCCAGCCGTCGAGCTTTAATATTGGGGAAAATGTCGCGGATGATTTTGCCAAAGTTGGCGGCGCTCAGCGGCCGATGCTGTAGGTTCTCACAGTAGCGCCTGAATAGAGCAGAGGATACGCAGACAGCACGGAAGACAGGTCACCCCTACGTGCACACGCGCTCGCTCACCTGTAGGTTTCGTAGACATCCTGCTTGGGAAGACACGTGTCCGAGTGCTCCTCCAGGTGGCTGCGGATCCAATTGCAGGTGTGCACCTGTTCGGACGTGTTGAACGGACTGTCACCTCCGACGCTAGGCGCGCACAAACAGGAGTGCTTTTAGAGCAGTGCGGCAGAAGACAGCCGGTAGGCAGGCGAGCACCGTCGGACCTCTTGTCGCCAGCAGCCAGGCCCGAGGGCAGCTGGAGGTACAGGTACAGCTTGTCGTTGTCGGAGAAGCGTTGAACATCTTGCTGTCAGACGAGAACAGGCCGTGACATCATCAGCGGGAAACGTCTTCTCGCGGCAATGCAACAACCACGGCTACCAGACGGACATTCTCTTTGCGCATTTTTCAGGTTGCGCCTCTCTTCCACTCAGATCTTCTTTACATTGCATTCTCGAGGCTGCGATTCCATTTTTGATGCATTGCTGCAATTTCATTTGTATTCTGAGAGTGGCGCTTTGCGTTACGTTCATCAAAAACAACACGGTAGCAAACGTCTCCGCTTTCGCTTGGGGGAAAAAAAAACAAATCGAGACAAGGTGGATTTTCTGACGGATGTTACGGAGTAAAGCGGCAACTGAATGATCATCAATTCATGCCGGGGCATGTTCTGCGGTGTTACTGTGGGGAATGCCATTTTAAGGGGCTTCAGTGTTTTGCTCAAGGACACTAGGACATGGTCACAAAGGCTCAACCTCTGGGTTGGGAGACGACCGCTCGACCAATGAACCACGCTGCCCCCAAATAAGCGGCCTACATCTACATCCGATCCGTCCATATGAAGCTGTGTGTCCATGTGCCGCTCACCAGGATCTGGTCCACTTTGGCTTGAACACTCTTTCTGCAACGGAGGACAAACACACCGTGAGACTGTTGGATGGCTTGTGTGGTCAATGTTGTCCGGCGACGTACGAAATGTTTGTCTTGAGCTTCTGCAGCAACATGCTGGGCTCGGTGTGGGCATCGGGTGCCTTGGCGTCGTCGTCCTCCTCCTCCTGGCCGCCGCCGGGGTGGCCCCGGTGCTGCTCCTCCGACATGTGGACCACCGACTACACGGTGCTCAGAAGCACCATCTGTACACAGGCAGGACCCTCAAAGTTGGTCTTCACACATCCAAAACAAGCAACACCACTAGCCCATTCCCAATTCATCCTCTTGCTTTGCTTGTGACCCCGTACCAGGTGACATACCGGACTGATCACCACTTCATGTCAAGGCGTATGTAGACAAACAATGGAGCGGTCGCCAGTCAAATGGAGGGCAAAACACTGGTCGCCGGAATATGTCAGAAGGCATGCAGACCCGCAAGCATTGCCATCTGCACAATTTGGCCTTCAATGATCAATCATGTTTTAGAACTTCGGAGGGGGGTGATGTGAACCCAGATTCGAGCCCTAGAACCATGAGTTAGACGGACTGACCACTTGCTGCTCTACTCACATTTTAAACTGCAGATATCATGAAGCGTTCCATCTCTTGTGTTGACACATTAATTATATGAGGTCCATAAGCGTACACCACCAGTCATGATTAAATGTTTAACTAGTTTGTGGGGACGGACAGCGCTTCTGCGGCACGTTTGCTCCCCGAGCGCCAGGCAACGTCGAAGTAACGCGCGGCTGCCGGCACGGCCGCCCGGCGCCATGTGTCGGCTTCGTTAGCATAGGGCTAAGCGGCTAGCCATCATGCTAGCGGACATGCCGTGGTCACCCTCATGTCCTCCTCCTCCCCGTAGTCCTCCTAAATCTTATCAGCGCCCGCACAAAGTGAGAAGCGCGATTACATCCGAACTTTACCGAAGACAGCAACGTTTGTCTCCGGCAAGCTAACGAAACAAGCCGAGCTCGTTGCTATCAAATAGCATCAGCTAGCAAGCGTCGAAGCAAGCCCTCCGCTGGTTTTTCCACTCGATTTTACTTCGAAGTAATTCCCAAACGCGGGCAGTGACTCTTGTTGTTCAGCCACCAGAGCACAATTGACTAGCGTTGAAGTTAGCATTTTAAAAAAGAAAAGGAAAGTACCTGAGCCAAGATACAGCGAAAAAAAAAGCCCTTGAGATTTTTTTGTGATTGGACGACTCTGTTATGTCTGCCTGACTACAAAGCGCAGGTCCACTCCCATTGGCGGGCGGGTGCTAACCTGCCCAGATACCCAAATCTGGTCGCATTTCATTCGCAGAGACCAAACATTTTACTGACGGAGATTATTTGGATTGGACGACATCGTGTGGTCTACCCAGTTACGAAACAGAGTTGATCGCGGCTTTTCTACATGGCAACGACCTGTCAGGGGCATACGCAACAAAAATCATTACGTCAACGAAAACATAAATCACAATATGACCAATAAATGTGCATTTGTCAAAATAAAATATATAATTTGATTATTAGATATTAACACACAAGAAAACTCAGCAATGTTTGACTGAACACATTTATTCAAATGATACAAAAGTGAGAAGAAACATTTGCTTGAGCGCAGAGAAAGTGGAAGTCTGGCTCCCATCGGTATTCATTCAGAGCCGCTGCAGACAGAAGAAATGTCAAATGTAGACTTTCTTGACCAATAAGGACTCACGAGCCCCACAAGTGTTTCTGGCTTTTCTGACCTTCCTTTAGCATCCTTCTCAGTTGAGGAGGATGTGCAAGAAATCTTTGCCCCTTACCTGATAGTGTGCGCAATGTCCCAGTTGGTTTCGGAAGACAGCGGGCCCACGATCTCCACGCCCTCTTCGGTTACTATGGCAACCTCGTACTGACAATAAAAAGGCCTGTGAGGATCATCTCCTACCTCATTTGGGTCAACTTTGGGCATCATAAAAATCTGCCTGCCCACTAGCCATCAGTTGCCGTCAAACGCAAACTCAAGGTGGTTTTTGGAACTCACTCTGTTGTAGGAGCGAGCGTCTCTGTAGTAAAGAACCTTGAGGCAGCGGTCCACCAGCTCACGGGCTTCCTGTTTGCTCACATGCACCTTATTCTCCAGCGCCTCCCGCATCAGGGGCTGCACACACGACGTAGGTCACATACAAAGCGAACCGCGTGCCCGTCGCGAAGAGGAATGCACACTGACCTGAGCCAGGTAGGCACCGAAACCGGTGGCCACCGTGGGTGCCTCGTAAGCTACACCCAGCTTGTCCACGTAACCCAGAAAACTACAGAGAAAAAAAGAATCGGGCGTCAACTGCAGAGCAACTTTCTCTGTCTGGTCAAATCGCGAAACTGACCTCTGTCCATGATAGAAGCCACCGATGACCACGGTGTTCCATAAGGGGTTCATCTTACTGCGGCGGTTGTACATGACCCTGGTGAGCCAAGAGTGCACGGCCTTGGGGCTGTAACTGTGGCCGTCCCCCAGCAGCTCCTCGTCGATCCTGCCGGGAGCAGAGCAAAGCGAAGGCGGCTTGAGCTCCTGATCAGCTCAGCCGGCACGGCACGGCCAACGGTTTCGCTTACACCATCTGCTCGATGACCTGCTTGAGGTACTGGTAGTCGGCGTAGTCGCCCGAAGCACCAAGGATAGTGCTGTTGTTCACCTAGGTAAAAAAAGGTTTCAGCACAAGAGCGGAGATGGAGTCTTGTTGATGTCCAATATTGACTAGTTGGTCATTACAAAGATTACACAGAGTCGAGTTTGATTGACACGCAAAGATTACACTGCATTTTAGGGGCAAGGCTCACCTTCATGAGTCTGGAGATGTTCCGGAACCTTGCCAGTGAGCCGTACGAGCCCAACATGTCAGCCGCCATCACCACGCCGCCATCAAACTTAACCGCCAGCACCGACGTTCCAGTCACCATCGGGGTCCTGTGCAAAACATTACGTCACCATTTAACAGCACTTCAAGTACACAAGCAATTTTCAAACATTGCGGGCTAAAAGATGTGCAACAAACGCAATGCACTAATTTTGCCACTTGTGGACATTGTCCGTTTAAGTAGTATTGTACATATTCGTAGGCTCCAAATGGCATTTTACGCGCAACCAGTGTTTTCTGAATCCACAATAGCATGTTTAGGGGTGCAAAGAGTTAAATCGACTGACAGGATGGGCAACAGATAAGTTTGCTAATCTAACGAACAACCATGAGCAGAAGAAGTACACGTGAAAATGATACGCAATTCAACGCAAGTGTTGTGACCGAGGCTTTAACGTACTCCCGAGAGACTCGTCAATTAGCTTAGCATCAGTTAGCTCGAGGATGAGACAGCAGTGGCACTCAACGCGAAAGTTAATCAGCTCAAGTCTGGAGGGAAGAATAGAAAACGAAATCTTGACGCTCACAGCGTGTGTCGAACTGGACCACCAGCTGAATCCTGCCCGACGTCGCTGCCGCTTCGGAGCGAGTAAAAGGCGCCCGGTTTAGGTCCATTCTCCCACAAATTGAGTTTCAAACCACTCGCCGCCATGTTGGTGAAACCTTAGCCGGAAGTGACGCCACGACTGGTTTTTGAGGCACTAGTGATGTGAATTCCAGTTATTTTAGGTGAACTGAATCTTTAGAATCGGTTCACTCAAAAGATTCGTTCAAACGAATTGTTCAACGAATCCACTGTCCACTGACTGATCCGTTGATGCACGGGAAGGCAGTTCACCCATTGACCCGTTCGCGAACAGGAAGTCGGGAAAGTCAGGATTCGTTCCCTCACTGATCCGTTCTCGCGATGAACTGGAGATGCAAATCACTCGCTGTTTTGTTCACTCACTGATTCGTTCGTTGGTGAACGGGATATGCAATTCACGACTCGTTCGTGAACGGGAAGTTACGTCATTTTCTTCTTCGTTTTGTTTTACGGCGAGGTGGCACCAGCTTTAATGGGCATTACCGACACCTACTGGTTAAAGTCATGAACTGACAAAAAGAACGAATAACTTTAGGAAGGGATTCGTTCACTCTCATTCACTGAAATGATACGTTCTTTTGAACGAATCGTTCACTCGCGAGCCAAGACTAGTTTATATTGGTGATTTTGCTTTCCTTCGAATAGTGTGTTCGATATCAGCACAGTGTAGCGTAGCATAGCATATCACAGCATAGCATTCAAGTCAAGTCAAGTTTATTTGTATAGCCCTAAATCACAAGCAGTCTCAAAGGGCTTCACATAGACAATCAATTGACAATTATTCTCAAAGCATCCCCCGGATGCAAAGAGGGCACATAAAATACATAATGTTTGCATAAAATAATAAACGAATTGTACATATATGAGCATCATATTGTACAGAGATTGTCCACCCTAATAGAACATGTCCACATTGCTGTTGCTCCCTCTTCACGTTTTATCCTGAAAGCGGCAACCGGAAGTGTGACTCATTAGCTATAACTTCACTACTGTGAAGCGTTCACAACTTGAACAAGAGACGCAAGTGGACTCGGGAAAGTCGCTCGTACATTCTGGATGGACATTGAGAAGCAACCCCATCTACCACCGAGCGACTTTATTCAATAATTCATTGCGATTCCGTACGCTCGGCATGCTTCGCTTGTGCCCGCCGGCGGCAGCCGCATTTCGCTGTGTGGCGGTGGCCGTTCAGCCGGGGAAGCTCCCGGGCAAGGCAGCGAGTCCGTGGCCGCGGCGCCTGCTCGGAACTCACGGCCGCAACGAGCCTAGAGAGCGGCTCAACTCGCCCAGGCGGGCCAAAGAGTTCATCTACCGACTGCAGGCCCGCGAGAGGGCCTGCTTGCTTAAGGAACTTCAGGACTTCGAGTCCATTGCCATCGCTCAAGGTTCGTCCCTTGCTCCCCACCTCGTCCCGCCCCAAAGCGTTCTTCCGGGTTCGAGGCTCACCGGTCCTTTAAATAAGTGGGCACGGTTACAGCGAATGGTTGCGCAAGTTTCTGTTGAATACCTGGAAACTCTTTTTGAAGGTCTAATTCCCAGTGGTGGACTTTAGACGAATCTAATCTTCATTTATCCCTTTGCTCCTAAATTAGTCTTTGAGTGTGGGAGTCAACAGAAATAGCAAATCATCCAGACACTGTTTCTTCATGGTGTTTTTTCTTCTTCTGATGTTTACTTCTACTCCACAGAAACAGTGGAAGCTTCGCCACCCACCGCGGCTCAGATCCGATATGGTCAGCAGCGTCGATCTCACACACACATGCAAGCAAACAAACTCACTCGCTCGCTCACCTGCCGACCGCTTGCTTGCAGTTTTATTCCACAACACTCTTCCCTTCATCGGTTTTGGTTTCCTGGATAATGCCATCATGATCTCAGCTGTGAGTGGCGGGTCACTTTGCCTTCCCAACGCCGCCCGTCAAGTGTGTAACGTGTCCATTTGGTTCCCATCTTCTTCTGGCCTGCAGGGGACGCAGATTGAGCTTTCCATTGGAGTCACGCTGGGAATCTCCACCATGGCCGGTAACATCCGATGACCACCGTTGCATTTTCAATGTCTCGTGACAACACGTCCCGGATCTCTTTGTGCTCCTTCCGTTTGTTCCGATGGAGACGAGTGCATTGCTACGGTTACCGAGAGAGGCGGAAATCGTGCCTCTGCGCTTTCCGTGTTGATGTGGATGTTTTTACTTTGGTGCAGCCGCCGCCCTGGGGAACCTGGTGTCCGACTTGGCGGGTCTCGGGTAAGGACTCTGGTTGAGTTTGAGATTGGTTTCGGCCACGGCCCACGCAAGACCCGACGAGCCAGACGCGAAGCGTCGTCGTTTGGTTCTGAAAATTAAGAACCCTCTCGATTCGGGCTTTGCCGCTGACTCGCACGTGTTTGTTGCGCGCGCTCAAGCTTGGCAGGTTACGTGGAGGCGCTGGCGTCCAGACTGGGCATGCGGGTCCCGGACCTGACGCCAAAACAGGCCGACATGTGGCAGACCAGGCTCAGCTCACACGCAGTAAGCACGGTGCACGACCAAACCCGCGACATTGTCCCAGTCGTTAACATCGTGCACCCGCAGGGCAAAGCCATCGGCGTCTTCATCGGCTGCGTCTTGGGAATGTTCCCGCTCTTTTTCACTGGTGGCGGCGATGAGAAGGCAAAGGCGGACAAAGCGGCGGACAAAGCGGCGGAGGAGGCAGCGCCGTCCTAACACGCCTCACGGACGGGCCCCCAATTGTGGTGAAGAGGTGGAAGAAAAAAAGCTTTATGACTCTTTTTGCCCTCCCCATGGGAGCACACTACAATCACGGCCAAACTTGTTGACACAGTTTTGCTGGCGCACGCAACACTCCGCTTCGGGATTGACAAATTGAGAGCACCCTACGTGCAAATCCACTATGTCATCAAGGAAGACGAGGGTCGCTCTCCTCACTTTGTCTGCACCCAAAATGAAAAAGGACAAAATCCAGATTGCTCCATCCATGCCTTATTTTTGTCGTTGCACCCATTTCTCTTCTGTGATGCCATCAAGTGGAGTAAAAGTCTCACGTTATTTTGCAGTAAACAACTTTCTGTTGTCGTCTCTGCAACGCCCACGCAGAAATGTTTGGGCCTGATGCCGGAAGAGTTTTTGGGCCACGACTCGCATTGTGCCGGCGCCGGGCGGCAAACCGTTTGCAAAGTGCTTGCTGGGAAGACCAAAAAAAAAAAAAGTCATGATCTGAACCTTTACATTTAATTGCCCTTGATGCGGCCAGATCAGCAGTAACAAAAAGGCGCCAAACGGAAATGGAACCCTCGTGCCGATGAGGGACGGATGTTCTTGACGTACTCTCCATCCGCAGAGTGGTCAGTGTCTGTTGCTATGGCGACTGAGGCCGCCGCTCGTGGATGACATCACTTCCTCCAGGAAGCTGAGTGCAAGAGAGAGGCAGGTGTGTGTCACTTGCAAACGCGGAAACACATGCGTGTGTGTGTGTGTGCGTGTGCGTGTGGCTGCGAGCAAGACCTCTTGGTGTTGAGCATGCTAGTCCCTCCCAGCACGACGCGCGCGCCGGGCATGCTGCGGTTCAAGTTGTAAACGCTCAGCGCTTCTTCATAAGTGGCGCCGCCGATTATGAACACCACTACGTCCTGGGGCCTGCACAGACACGGGGGGAGGGTCACGAGGGCGTGACCCGGGCGGGTGTCACCTCACCTGTCCCGTAGGCTGCTGGCTCCCAAGTAGGGAAAGTGAGTGTCCTTCAGGCGGCCTTTCAGCAGCTGATCCAGCGTGTCGTGAAGAAGCGGCCGGTGCTGCGCGTAGACGTTCTCCACACCCTGGGGGAGGAGGCCGCGTGTCATGCGGCCGTGTGCGTTGGCAAGCGGTCGCCATTGCTCGCTCACCTTGAGGCCTTTGAAGAACTGCTTAGTGATGGCGACGGCGTCCGTCGGTGCCATCAGCTCGCTTCCTCGAACACGCTTGCCGCCGTACTCGACCACACACTGGACCATCTGGCGCAGATTGGAAAGCCGAGATGGGAGGAGCCTAAAAGCGTGCCGACTCGGAGCGCGAGATTGAAACGAGACAGCGGATGGTGTTTTGTACCTTGCGGTGCCGGTCGGACACGCCTCTCCTGGCCAGCTCATCCAGGAGTGCCGGCAGGACGCTGGCGGCGTGACGCTCGTAGCGCAGCGCGTAGAGCGCCACCAGCCGCACGGCGTCCAACTCTGTCACGCGGCTGTCGTGCAGCAGCCGACGTACGTTCTGGGTACATGACGATGGCATCACGCCAGAGCATCTTTGGCGACGGCGCCCGACGAGCATACCTGCTGTGCGCCGTTGTGGTCGTTCTGGCAGGCCAGTTCTTGCTCCACCTCTGACACCTCCATCAGCCGCCGCTCGGCCACTAGCCGCGACAGCTCACCCACCACCGTCACGTGCTTGGACACGGTGCCCGACATCTTCTTGAACTGCGGGTAGTTATCCACAAAAGCCTGCGGCGGACGCAGGGGGCGGGGTCAAGTCACTCCGCAAAGGATAAACGCGGGCGGGCGGCAGGACCTTCATGTCTGAGATGGACTCTAGCTTCTGCTGGCCTTTGGGTCTTTTCTTTTGAAAGTCCTCCATCAGGTTCTTGATGTTGCTGCCGATCTCGCCAAAGTTTAAGTACAAGTTCTGCAAGAGGCCGAGGTCTGTTGTCACGAGGCTCACAATCCCCCCCCAATCCATCAGAAAATAAATCTGTTGCTATATTGACATGACTTGATCCATCCTTCGCATTTGCTACGTGGCACGTATACAAAAGTCGTAAACAACAAAGTAGGGGGGGGGGGGTCTCCGAGGTGGATACTCACGTTGGCGTAGAAGTCGTCATTGTCAGCAGACAGGACCACTTCGCGCAGGTCTTTGCTGATACCGGGCACCCCGGACAAATCAATGCGGTTGTTGTTGAGGCCCAGCAGCTCGTGCACCATGGCCTGGTACGTCCACTGCGCGCGCGCACGCACGCACGATTCAATTTCAACTTTCATCCCGTAAGAAAGTTAGAGTTCAAAACGTTGAGGAAAAAACACGGACGTCGCACCTGGTTGAGCAGCGGCGTGACGGCGTCGTCGCTGCGGTCCAGGATGAGCAGCAGGGGCGGGACTTCCGTCTTCCTGAAGTCAAAGAGCTCGTACTCCTTGGTGATGATTTGCTGTGTTGGAGGCGAGAGGTCAGAGGTCGGGCAGGTCGAGCGACCTGCACGGCGGCGGCGGGCCTCACCTTGACGCTCTCCGCTAGCCGTTTGGCCATGTCGGAGGACAGCTGGTAGCGGATCATGGGGCACTTCTTCAGGGCCAGCAGGACGGACGTCAGGCCCTGGGTGCAGCGCAACAACATGGACGGGTCCCAGCTACGCCCCTGACACACACACACACACACACACACACACACATGAGCACCAAGGCGGGACCAGCTGTGCTCCTTCTTACCTTGGCCACACCCTGCAGGTTGAGGGAGAACACGTGAGGATTGACGGCAATGAAATCGCCATAAAACTCCTGCGGAAAAGGACATTGATATGACCCAGGATCGAGGATTGTCAAAAAGAAAAGAAAAAAAACGCACGCAAAGGGCTCGGCTGCTTTGAGTGGATCCAAGTCGAAATATCGGAAGTCAGGAAGCGTCACTCACCTGCACTTCAGCCACCACTTCCTGTTCGTCTGCCTCGGCCAAAGCTTTGATTTCACTTTTGCTGATCACGTTGCTGAAGTCTGACACACACAAACATACCACGCTTGAACAGAACACGGACCGCTGAGACGGCGTGCAAGGTCGCTGACTGTTCTCACAAATAAAGTAGACGCTGTACTTTGGTCTTCTCAGCTCCTGGATCAGATGTTGTACGTTCTCCTGCATCACAAACGCACATCTGCTTGTCACGCCGCTACCGCCGACGGTGCCACTGACGGCTGGCACGCACCTTGGTGGGTCTGAGGAAGCAGATGGCCTTCAAGTGCTTCATGCTTTCTCTGCCCTGAGAGTCGATGCGTTCGAAGAGGTAGACCTCCTTCTGCAGGATCTCCGACTGCGTGTAAACCACGCTCACCACACTCGTCTGCACAGTACGCACAGGTGACAATGAGCACGCACGAGAGGCCAGCCCCCCCCCCGAAAAACTATCTTTGAACTAAACAGAACATAAATCTGTTCTGTTGCTCCTCACTAGTGGGCGTTGTGTCTTCTCACCGTCTCCTTGTCCATGAGCAGCACCTTCATCCCGGCCCCGCTGCTCTCGATCATCTTAGAGATGTACTGCTTCACCGCCAGTGTCACGTTCATGGCGCCCAAGAACGGCAACGACTACAACAAAAAGGAGCACCGAAAGCCAAAGCAAATCGCCTTGACAAGAAAATGACCGGAGTAAAGCGTTCAAAGAAGTCAACCGTCTCCAGCAGCTTGTCAAACCATACACCGACGAAATAACAATGTGATGCGCATGCGCCAAACGGCCAATTGGATTCGTCACCAAAGAGGAAGTTCAACTTTGACGAAGTTCAAAATAAAACTCGACAGACTTATTTATATCAACAAAATATGCATCACAGTCGGAGTAAAAAGGTGTATTTTTTTTCCTACATTTTAATCGACCCTTCAAATCAACCAGATTTAAAAATATTTGCCTGCAATAACCTTTATTTTGACGACTGACCAAAAGTAGTCATGACGATACAATAAAATTCTTAACGAAACCATTCGTCTCTCAGCTTTTTATTCGCCCTCAGTTAAATACAAAAGCGGTACACTGGTGTATACATTTCCTTTCGGCTTCTGACTTTAACATAACAACAACAACAACCTTATTTCATGTTGCATTTTGTACGATGCTGTGTATGTGTATGTGACAGTGTGTGTATGGGGGGGGGACGACAACCGAGTTTTACATCCTTGCAGTGCTGCCACCTTGTGAGAGACGTTTGTCCTCGCATGCAAACTTGCCCTGATCAACCAACACCTGACTTCGAGTTATCTAAACACGGTTATCGTCATCATTATCAGAATGATGAAGTGGTGCCTTGAGATACGATTTGTTTCTCTGAAATCATCTATCCTCAATCAAATACATGCCATTAATCCATTCCAGCGTCTACTGAAATAAAAATGCAATTTCATAATAGCTTCATTCAAATCACGATAAAAGGGGGAAACGGTTTCTTTCTTCCAAGAGTCGTGTGCACGCGCACAAACGCTGGCTGTGGTGTCAGGTTGCCTTTGGTCGTTCATGTTGTTTGGTGTGAGACAATACCAGTGACGAAGGCGTCTTATCGTCGTTGTAAATGCCAGCCGCTTGATAAGCGACATGTGAGGCCAAGTCATGAAAAGAAGCTTCGCAGCATGGCCTGATGTCACCCGATCGTTCGTCTCTCATTGTGTTACAGTCGCTAACTTCAAATAAAGGAGGACGCGGCCGTGAAGGAAATCCGTCCTGACGTCCATCAACCGCAGTACCGCGTTGCGCCACAACCTGGCAGCTGGCAGCACTGAGCTCTTGTGTTGTGCGTTGTGTCTCTGTGACAGAGGTCAGAGTTCGTTTTTTTGTTTTTTTTTTGTGTGTGACCTCCCTCGTAGCTTTGGGGAATATTCGATGAATCGTTTCAGTTAAAAAGGAGGCAGAGTGACACGTGCATCTTTGTGAAGCTTTATTGAACAAAACATGAGGTGACACTTAACAGGCAATAAGGAGGACACCGAGCAGCAAACAGTGCCGCGGCCCGCTGCATGACACTCGTGAGGACGCCAGGACGTGATGCGACGCGACCCTTTGCTTTTCTTAATTCTACTTGGCTGGGTCGACAGTTTTTTAGGGCCACGCGACATGGTCTTCAATGATGTTGTGTGCGATGCAGCCAACCCAGCAAATGAAGGAACCCTAAAAAGTTGGACTTGCCTTTTTCTGGTCTTTTCTAATCAACAGAATTTGGTACAAACACAGCGCAGAGGGCGTATCCAAAACTGGTTCGAGTTTTGGAATTCAAGCATCAGACCCTCCCCTGCCCTGCCCTGCCCTGCCCGTCGGCGTTGTTTTAACGGTTAGCCGGACAACAGAAGACTTTTGTGTCATGTGTTGCAAAACGTCGTCCCAAAAGTGCTGCGGTTGGATTAGCGTGCCGGCATCCTCGCGGGTGGGCCTTTGGGCCTTCAGTAGCAGCGCAGGAAGAAAGTGTTGCACGCCGCCCCTCGCAGGCAGTCGCACAGTCGTCCGATTCTGGGGCCGTGCTTCATGGCGCAGCGCTCGCCCACGTCGCACTGATGGCAACAAAGCCAGAATCACCTTGCGTTAGGCAAGCCCGGCAAAGCAAGTGCCCCCTGGAGGCCAAGCGTGCATCAAGCGGGGCCCGCCCACCCCATTGTTGTGGCGGCGAGCTGCCTGTGCTGTGAGTGACAGCTGTCAACGGCATTCTCACCCGAGGGATGACGCTGGCCCTCTTCTGAAGCGACAGGCCCGTGCCACCTTCTGCCTCGTCCAGGAAGTCCTGCAGCACCTCCGCCTTCACGCACATACACACACAAAAGAGATGACCTGCGGCGAGCGCGTGTGGCTCATGATCGGTCGCCACGTCGGCTGCTGTCGATGAGCAGAAAATACTTTGTGGCCCGATTGATTGCAGTTAACGACTGCAAAATTGCGCTTGACACAAATCAGTCAGTGAGAGAGGGAGGTCTGTGCCGCTGAGGGCGTGGTCATCGACAATCACAACAAAGTGGCTCTTCTCATTGATCAAAATTGAAAGAGCACCCAAAACAGCAAGTGGATTGACACGCGCACACACACACACACACACACACACGGATTGACTGACCACGTCATCTTTTGTGAGTTGGAAGATTTTGTCTTGGTCGGGCGCGGCCGGGATCTGCGTGTCGGCAGCCGACCTTTGACCCCGGCACAGGACTGTCAACGGGGACAGGCACACATAGAGGAAGAGGAACACGCGCAGACTCTCCATTACACCTGAAAAGCAAAGAGCACAAAAAAAAATGTTGGACTGGTCGCCTGCCGGTCATCGTGAGGACACGCAGTCGCCGCTCCCACGTGAAGATGCATTCGCTGCACAGCTGCCTTCGGAATCTGCAAAGACGCTTCTGGCAA
>NC_141214.1:6798077-6833077 GCF_054491065.1 Syngnathus leptorhynchus
CGGCGTCCATAGTGGCTCTTGCGGTTTTCCTGCCAAGTTTTATGGGGGCTCGCCAAAAGATGTCTGACCTTCTTCTTCTTCTTAGTCTAAAAGTGCACACGCAGGCACTACGTCGAGTCCAAAAATGACAAAGTAGATAGCTAACGGAGCTTATCAAATCAAGACCACTCAGTGACTCGACATCCACTTTTGGAATGCAAACTGCTGTGCGTCTGGGGGGGGGGTCAATAAGCTCTTTGTTTCACTCTAGCACAGCTGGACTGTTAACAATAGACTCAACACACATGCAGTTCCTGTGTCATTCTTCTATTTTCCGTTCTCAGGCCTAAGCACCTGACGCCGATGATGACAAATGTATTCATCCCGATGTCATCAGAGGTCAAAGTTCCTGCCGTACAATGACGAGATGGAGGGAAGGATGAATGAATGCATGAATCCAATTGACACACCTCATTTCATGGAAATTGGAGAGAAATTCAAGAGCCCGTTGAAAATGAATGAAGAGGTCAGTCGAAGTTGTGCTGAACTCCATCGTGAGAAAAAGAAGATAACTGATGACAGGACATGGCGTCATATAACCCAAAGGGAGCGGGGAGCTGTCTCACTCCCCAGTGGGGAGTGCATGCATCCTGTAAACATGCCATGAAAGCATGTGGGCGCCACTTTGGGTTTCCTTTCGACACAAAGAGCACAATACAAAGTCCCTGAAAAGTTTGAAAAAATAAAAAAAGCGAAGTGACGTGGCGGTCATGTGACAGTCCCATGAGACAATAGCGCACAGTGGGGGGGGGGTCAAAGTGCGCATATGCAGTTCCCATCATGCAGCTGGTCACGCCGGCGTCCTCCTGAGGGCATGCTGGGAAAGGGCCGTCTTCTCACAGACGCTAAATTTAACTGCAGTAGCAGCAGCAGCGGCGGCGGCAGGAGGACGTCAAAAGTTCTGGAGGAGCTGGAGGAAAGAAAACTGGTTGGTTCATGCATGCAACAATGAATCATCTAAATACGCAAAAGACTGACAGGGGGTAAAATAAACTGCAGGAAGTCATCCTTCAGAAAAACCATTTTTAATCATTCTCAGAATTGAGGAAAATTGAAAATGTCTAGTGAACGGTAACACGGCGAAATACTGCACGCGATCATCGGGTGTCGCAGAGGTCACAAAGGCTGCGCTGGGAATTCGTAAACCTTCTCCTGGACCCAGATACGCCTGAAAACATCTAATAAACTTTCCAAGGTAGTGAACAGGCACTCGGGAATGAGTGAAACATTCTAAAGCAATCAATGCCAACAATGGCATCGTCGTGGCGGAAAAGATGACGTCACGCCATCTCGGGGTGGTCGCTGTCCTCTTGGCTCAAGTTCATTTTCGGACGCTGGTCACTGCGCACCACCAGGAGAAGTCGAACTTGCTTGGTGGGACGAGCGGGGACCGGAGCGGGGTCCGGGGCCGGAGAGGGATCCGGTGCGGGGTCTGGACCAGGAGGCTTAGCGACTTCCAGGGGCACATTCAGCTTGGCGGTCAGCAATTGGATCAACTGCTGGGCGTCCGTCTGCTCCTTTTGCAGGTGACATACGGACGCAAAGGACCTGAACGGAGGCGGTCGCCACAGCAACAATGTCAGTCGGACGTGACAGATTTCAAGACAAGTCGAAACAAAAGCAAACAACTGAGTCTGATCTCAGGATGGCACAAAAGCGACTGACGTCAATTTGGCGGCGACATTAGCCAGCCGTGAGTTTGGGACGATGGAAACGTAGACGGAGCTTAACAAAAGGAGTCTCCAAACCTTTTCAAGATGCTGACGTCCGAGGCCAGCGTGGACGTCAACTCGCTGAGCCAGCAGGCCAACATCAGGGCCAGCTGGTCCAGACCTAGACCTTCCAGACCGCCGTGCGCCACCAACTGGTTCCAACGGACCTGCCGGCACCACAAGTCACAGCCGTAAAAAAGAAAAGAATCCAGTTTTTCAAGGTGAACGCCATTTTGGAATCTTGTCTCTTTTGGCAGGATTTTGTTTGTCTTGGGGAGGGCTCTCGCACAAACCTGCAGGAAGTTGAGCAGAACGGGCTTGACGCAGACGTCCAGCGGCTGCAGGCGGAAGCTGCAGCCGGCGGGGATAAGGACAACGTCGGTGGAGGTGTCGCTCAACAGGGCCTTGAACCCGTCCGTCAGGTGGCCCCGATGAACGTCCGCCAGCAGCAGCGACTTGCTGTACGGCCACAAGCCCGGGCACCACACCTGCGGCGGAGCACCGCAAGTTCAAGACCCGACTTTCATTTTTCCAAATGGGATGCTCCGGCAATGACTTTTGTTTTTTTTAGTAGGTCGATGAAAAAAGCGGCCACCTCGAGACAAGTTCATTTTTGAGAAGCACGGCGGGCTGTACCTTGCGCACCCACAGCTGCAGTCGTCGGAAATCGGTGAAGCCGTAGCGGCGGGCCTCCAGGAACACGTTGCTGGGGAAGCCGACGGGAAGGACCAAGGGCGCCCCGCGGAAGAAGAGCACGGGTGGCAGGAAGGTTCCGTCCGACAGCGCCGACAGCACCACGTCGAAGAGCGGCGTCTGTGCCGGCGAGCCCTCCAGCCGGAAGGCCCGCCCGCTGCGCCCGGCAAACAGCTCGGCGTCCACAAACACCGACAGCTCATCCATGAAGCCCACGCGCCCTGGCCGCAGACTCTCGCTCTGGATCTGGTCACGGTTGGTCACGGTTGGTAGGCGGACTGACAAAGCGGCAAACGGTGCCACGACTGGGCGGTTCACTCACACGGGAGCAGAGCGAGAGGACGAAGGCGGTGCTCTTCTCCGTGACCGTGTCCAGGACTTTGTCGGTTAGCAGTCCACCGGGGCAGCCGGGCCGCAGGTGGCGGCACAGGCGTTCGACGGCGCGGCGGTGGCGGCTGCTCTCGGGTGGCACGCGGGCACCCGACCGCAGCAGGACATCCTCGCTGATGCGCAACTGTTGCTCGTGGCGGATCAGCGCCCAGGTGGCCACGCGGTACTCCCAGTCCCCCAGCAGCGGGGCAGCGGGAAGCGGAGGAGAAGCGGCGGCAACGGGCTGGGACGATAGGACCACAGTCGGATGTCGAGTATGTACACTTTGTATGTAACCAGTTGAGCTCAAAAAGAAAATAAATACAAGCTGAGGGGGTTTCAAAGAGAAAAGGACTTCAAGCCAAGTAGCGTTCGTCTCACCTCTTGACCCGGTGGCAGCTGAGGCCTGATGAACTTGATGGTCATGGCAGCCGGCGAGGACGGGTCGTAGGGCGAGTCCAGCGCTTTGAGCGACAGCTGGCCTGAGGACCGGCTGGGCCGTGCGTGGTCGATGGCCACGAACGCTCCGCCCGATGATTTGGCACCACGGCTACTTGAAGGACACCCCGCCCCCCAGAAATGGAAATCTCATGTTAATCCCGTC
The DNA here is from genome assembly GCF_054491065.1 of Syngnathus leptorhynchus. NCBI lineage: Eukaryota > Metazoa > Chordata > Actinopteri > Syngnathiformes > Syngnathidae > Syngnathus > Syngnathus leptorhynchus. The sequence goes on from NC_141214.1 coordinate 6,801,495, forward strand.
CTCAGCCGATGCCATTGATGCAAAGAGATGGCAGTCGATGACGCCGTCTCTAGGCTTAAGATCATCACAGCCGACAAGGAGGGGGGGGGGGGGGCTACCTGTCAGGAGGCCTTGTAGCTTCCGCCCGGGTTCCCACCATGTTGGAAGGATCTGCAAGGTCACAAGAGCACATCAGCAAGAGGTCTGAATCTTGTGTGGTCAGTTCCTGGCGCCAGCCTTCTCATGTCAACATCGCAAAAATGTTCAAAAGTGGCGCACTCGCACCTGACGAGACAAAATGTGAGCGACGGGTGCGCGTCGTTGGCGCGCCAATTGCCTTTTGGCGGGAAAAAGCAAACGCTCGCTTTGAAAGGGCAATCTGGACTCGGAGCGAAAAGAAAGGGAAGGGGCTGGGGCACAGTACGCGAGTGAGCGTTAATACCTGGCGTGACGCACAGGTGGGTGGGGCACTCGGCCAGGTGCACGGCCATCTGATCTCCCACTTGGGTAACGTAAGTGCACGACGCGCAGTGCAGCTTCCTCCGCGACCTGACACACATCAACACACAAAGAGTGGGCCATTTCTGGAGGATCTCCAAAAGCTGCAGTTGAAGCCAAACATCAGTAACAAGGCGCGGTGGAAGAAATGAACGAGATGTACGTGAAGATGTGGGCACTCACCACACGGGTGAGCGAAACATGCTGCCAAAGTGAGGCTGTTTCTTCAGGGCCGTGTGGTCTCTGCGGGGACACGAGGATGAGCGGCCAGTGAGTGGCGCCGGCAAGCGGCGATGGCGGCGGCGGGACCCACCTGATCATGTGGTTAGCATAGGCGGTGGAGCAGCAGGTGGCGAACGGGCACAGCGAGCAGCGGACGCGAGATGGGAAGTGAGCGCTTAACTTGCCGATGGACGTCTGACACTCCAGGCAGCGCCCCAGCCGCCCGCCGGACATCTTATCCTCGCTGAGGAAGGCGTGATAGCGGAAATGAATGAATGACAACATTGATTTAGGACATGAGCAAAGGCGCCATTCCAAAGGCCTGAGTACCTGCTGAGGTTGGACAAGACGAGACCTAAGACCTCCCTTGATTTGTTCTTGGCAGCTTCTGACGCGGGTGGCGCTGCCTCTACGTCGACCACCTGCAGCACAAAAGAAGAATGTGGAGGAAAGGCATCTCGTCTCGTCAAGTCTCGGGTGCGCTGACCTTACACGGGACCACCGCTCGCCCGGTGGCATCCTCACATTTGGCTCCCGCCACCACCGAGTAGGTCCTGACGGTCACCTACACGCAGAGAGGAGGGGCTAGGGATATGGAGGGCGGGGCCCGCCGACGCACGATCCCGCGGGGCTATACCTTGGTCCCCGGCTTGAGTCCGGTGACCTGGGTGGGCGTGATGTGGCTTCCGTGGTGCAGGTTGTGGTGCTGTTGGCGCTCTTTGCCATTAAGGAAGTGAAGGCGACACTTTTTGCAGCTGAACACAAACCTTCTCTGAAAACCACACGACGAAGTCAGTCACGGCCACATTTTCAACCCTTTCATTTTTGTTTTCTTGACAGCCGATTTGCGCGTCACCTGATGCCTGGCAAAGTGCTGAAAATAGAAGGCGCTGCTGTGTAGAACCTTGAGGCAGTACGGACACAGCAGGTTCTTGGTGTCGGCGTGAAACTCCTCAAAGTGACTCCACACGTCCGAGTAGAATGAGGACCTAAAGTTGCACACCTGTGGCACGCCGGAAGCACAATGAGACGCTTTTTTTCTATACGTTCAACGCTTTTGGGGTCATGCATCCCACCTGGCACACGTAGGGCATCTCTCCAGCCTTGTGCGTGTTCTTCATATGTCGCAGAAATAAAGGCTCTGTGCCAAAGTGCAGCTCGCAGATATCGCACTTGGCTGCCACACAAGCAGAAGCAAAAGTGGGCGAGTGTCAGGCGCTGACGTGGCGCGCGCCATCCACTCACTAGGGCGGGCGGGCGGGCGTGACTGACCGTTGGTCACGCGCTGCGTATGCGCAGCCTCCACGTGGCACTCGAGTCTGAACGGCGAGCTAAAGCGTCGGAGGCAGTGAGGACAGGAAGACACCGAGTCCATGTGGTGGTCTTCTTTTGCCAGCTTGGCAATGTGTGTCTTCAAGTGGGACATCAGCCTTTTGAGGGGGGGGGGGGGGTGACAGCAGGACATGAAAAGGCTGACGCACAAACCAAATCGGGACGGAACCCGGCCGTAAGTTTCTCACTGGATGTTGCTGCCAATGGTGTCTTGGCAGTGCAGGCAGTGGAAGAGTCCGGTATGTACGCGTCGGGTGTAGCTGCGGTCACTGACGCCGCCGCCGACTGGGTCGTGTCCGTAGTAGAAGTCCTCCACCATGATGACCAGCTTCCCAAGGTCAGGCTCTGGCCGAATAAGCCGAGGGGAGTCGGGGCGGCGGGCAGGGCCCGCCGAGGGATCGGAAGGAGCAGCCGCCGCGGCCGGGCGTGGTGAGGAGGTGCGACTGACCCTGGCAGTCTGGGAAGGGGGGGTCACGTGGCTCAATTTAGTGGAACAATTACGTTTTCAGGCGGACAGGCGGAACTCACGGCGGCTGCGGCGGCCATCGACTCTCTGCCGGCATTTTTGGCTCTGTTTTTATGGCGCTTCCTGTCGTTTTTCTTCTTCCTGATCATCTTGAGCTGCGTCAGGCTCTCGGCAATGATAGGACTGCAGAGCTGGATGGGAGGAAGCAAGGTTGTCGTCATGCGTAGTACAAGCGGCGTCTGTACTCGGACTTCATCTCCTCGTCCGTCATTCGTTAAAACGAAGGGACGACTAAAGCACACGAGTCGACGAGCAGCTGTTCCCTTTGGACGGGTTTTGCGCACTCGCAATTATCACTCTGCTCTCAGCGTCACTTACACAAACGAATCCTCGTAGCTCCGAGACCAACTTGTATTGAGATACGCACGCCGTACACCTCAAAGGTCGGGCTGGACCTGAACACAAATGTACAGCCGAGTCAGGCCGTGTAAGCACGCGTCGGACTTTCGGCCTGCGGCGTTGTCATACCTTTGGGTGTATGATTTTGGCTGGTGCCAGCGGGGGTCTTGGGCTTTGAGGAATGCGGCGGAGGGTTCTGGGTAATGCCGCTGTTCTGGTGCTCCTTCGTACCCGTGATGTCGGCAGCGCAGACAGACAGGGAAGGCGACGCTGCACGGACAGTGACGAAGCCGCTGGATGAACCGCTGGGATGGAAATGTAGCTTCAACTCCATGTCGCCTCCTGTGGGAGGTTACCTTTACTTCAGAGGTTGCCATGGCAAACGACGCCTCAACACCCCAATGCAGTCATCTTAGTCATCTCCAAATGCGATGTTGTTTGCTCGTTGACTTTCAATCGGCAATCAAATTCTTTACTCTGACCCAAAGTGATGCGAGCGCCGTGGGTGCACAATGAGCCATTTTTCAAGCGTGCAAAGCGCAGAATGTTGTTTACAAGCCTTGATGCTGTTGGAAGAATGCGCAAACAAGGACTTTTGCAGTCAACTGCAGCTCCAAGCCTCATTCTTGAAGAATTCTGGACTGTTTGCCTAAGTGCTGCTCTTGAATGGAGTCACCGTGCCGCGCATTTATCTCAGTCCTCAACCGAGGTGGAGTAACAATGTGAAAAGTGAGACTGTTTTTGACAAACCAGACACAAAAGGAGTGTCTTTAAGGTTGGATTGATTTGGACTGCCAATTGCAAAAACTGTGCAGAAGGGGTGAGGGGCAGCGAGACGTGCACTGACCTGCGGGCAACGGGGGGACGTGACGGCCGTTGAGTGAAAAACCCAGACGAGCCCCTGACAGCTGGACGCGGGAATGCCACGGCAAGACAAGAAAGAAGTCAAGATTCACTTGCGACCGAGGCGGCCGATGACGGCGAGGAGCGTTACCTCTGGCGGGCGGCAGCCATGTGCTCCCGTGTTCGTCGGGGGGTCCTCCTCTTCCTCGTCTTCCATCCAAAACAAATATCAAAGATGAATTTCTGACAACAAGCATCACGAGCTTTGAAATGTTCACCTTCATCGCACGACAACTCTTCCTCCGACTCCATCGACACGTCGGAATGATTGGCCATCTGTGCGCAGCGAGCGATGACAGGAGAATGAAAGGGGGGGGGGGTTGCAAAAATAAATATAACATATTTCATTATTATATTTTATTATTAGATTATTTATTCGAAACATATTACATAATATAATGAAACTTCTATTACATAAGTCCAGAAATGGCTTCAGAAATGGCTTCAAAAGAATAATATCATTGGAAAAATGATATTTGAATCATTGGTGCAAAAATGCGCCTGGCAATGTCCATCAACTTATGTCTTTGGAATCTGACGCGTAACTAATTTACAGCACTTGAATGGGGAAATTTGATTTGACATGCGAGTAAATTACGGGAACTTTCCGAATGTTTGATTCAAAGTGTGTCACCGTGCGTGGAACGCTCCAACGTAACCCCCCCCCCCCCCCCGAAACCCCGTGGCTAACAGCTAGCCGGGCTGCCTAAAATCCAGCAACGCAATTTTAACAGCAATTTTACAAAAGGACCGTTTCTCAAAAAGTTTCACATACATTCTCTTACCTTTTGTGCGTCTTTATAGGTTCTCTAAATCAGTGATTGGAGTGAAGCTGTAAGCGCAAAGTGGTGACTTTTCCACAAGAAAAGCTTGAAACTCCTCTTTGACTAGATGCTAGCAATTAGCCGCAGACACGCTGCGTGTGTGTGATACGGCCACTGGTAGTTGTGTGTCCTTCCGCCAATCACGCATCACACTGCACGGGCGGAGGGATATTGTTAGCCTTAGAAGCTATGCTAACAGTTGGTCACTTTGCATTTTCCTCTCAATATATCCTCTAGATGAAAACAAACTTTATCTGCAACCGATGAAAACAATGACTCCAATATATCTGATATTGATACTGGTACAAGTGGTCTAAAAATGTGTTCGTGTACAATATCATTGTCTTAAGTCATACTCTGGTGCCCTGCTTCCCGAGAGAGTGAGAGAGAGAGAGAGAGAGAGAGAGAGAGAGAGAGAGAGAGAGAGAGAGAGAGAGAGAGAGAGAGAGAGAGAGAGAGAGAGAGAGAGAGAGAGAGAGAGAGAGAGAGAGAGAGAGAAGGAAAGAGAGAAGGAAAGAGAGAAGGAAAGAGAGAGCGTTCGCTTTTGAGTTCCAAGCGGAAAGTGACTTTAGAAAAAAGTATCATATAATAATAATAATAATAAAGACAACCCATCCCTTATCCAAACCACTTGATCCTCACAAGGGTCGCGGTGTAATATGATATAATAATAATAATAATAATAATAATAATAATAATAATAATAATGCCCAGAAAACGACACGCTAGGGTTAGAGTCAATCGTCACTTTAATTGACATTTGAAAACGTTTCAACTCCAACAAAAAACGACAATAATAATAATAATAATAATAATAATAATAGCTTCTACAAGAAGATCAGTCGGAACCTCGCAGCGGTCACTGCTCGGGCCCTAATAACTCGCGGTTGTGGAGGCAATCAATACGTTATAAACCAAAAGGTATTGCTTTTATTATGGCAACCAAAACCGGAAGTGTGGCATAGCTGCATCGTGGGTCGGCGATTGATGATGCGTCACTTCAAGCTGAAAACAAATCAGGCGGATCGTCAACACGTCCGCAAAACAACAACAACATAACAGCAACGCAACAGCGAGACAACCGGATGGACACGTTGACGGTGCGAGAGGACATCCGGATGTATTCGTGAAGGAAAACCTCAAAGCATCTGCACGGACGTCGAAAGTGATTTGCTCGACTTTCGCGGTCAGTGCCCTCGCCTCTTCTGCAGATTTGGGAGCTTGCTGATACTGATTAGCCTGTTTGTTGGACATCTTTTCTTCCTCCTGCCTCATCGTCATTGCGACCATCACGGCAGCTGACGCGCATGCGCGAACACATCGCGACGCCACAAAGTTTGTCGCCTCGTCACGTCACGCGACGTCACAAAAAAGACGAGTTTCGGTATGGTGACGTCACCACTAGTTGAAGTCACAGGAATTCAAGAGGTCCAGATTACGGTAGTGTGCGCTCGCGCTCCAGATGTGTTGTCCGGTGATGTCACAGGGTTCTGAGAATCCATTCTAGCCTTGACCTAATTTGTCCTGGAACAGCAAAAGAGAAGTAGGCGTCTTTTTCCGACGACCGGCAGACATTTCTTACCTTTTATCTTCAATTTTTTTTCCTTCAAGATGATTGCCAGCACTAATGTGGAACAAGCCTGAAACAGGTTGGGCCAGCAATGAGCCGTAGAGTTGATCGTCACATTTTTGTGCATTGTGATGGAGTGGAAAGTTGCCAATCGATAGGCGGCCTGACTGGGAAAGAAGGAAGTGGACGCAAATACAAGCCAACGTCATCCCTCAACCACAAAGTCCAAAACCTCCACTCCACCTTAGCTTCATTTGAGATCCTGAACCCCACACAATCTTTGGCCACATGGAGACAAAAAAACAGATAGGAAAGTGTAGCCGTTTCTTACTTGGTGTTCTTGTCGGTTCTTCCGTCCTGGTTGTCTTGTGACAAGTCCTCATTGGTGGCTCAGCTCATATCACACTCCAGTCCAAAGTACGCTTCAGCCCTGCAAAACAAAAACTGTCTAGACTAGCCCATGTTATTGCTGTTCGTTAGCTTCAAGCTGTGGGCGATCATTTGGCGATTCGGCTTGGGGACATTCTCCCAAGATGTAATTCCATCTGGATGTTTTATTTTTATAAACTAATGGAAATCCATTGGTTAACATCCGCAGGCTTCCCGGTTCCAATGAGACTCACGTTCTTGGGAAATCTTCTGTCTTGTCCTCCCCAGAGATGGCCGACACCCGAGTTTCCTTCTCTCCTGCTCTGCGTCTACTCCAGCTAAGCCCCGCCCACACGCCAGCGCCCGCACCCCAGTCCTCGTCCCCTACCGCCTTTTCGTGCCCGTCGTCCCCCTCCAGCGCCTCGTCGTCATCCTCGTCGTCATCGCGTTATTCCGAGAGTTGTTCGGACTGCCCGACTCGCCGGCAGCGCCGCCGGCGCCCGGCGCCCCGCCCCCAGCCGGCCCGTGATGAGCGCCCGTCCTCGCTCAGCGCCAGCCCCCTCAGCTCCAGCCCAGGCGGCAGCAGTGCCAGCCTCAGCAGTGACGTCCCAGATCCCGCGCCCGCCCCCACGCCCCCCCCTGAGAAGGAGCTCCAAGGTAATCCCACCAGGCCAGCCGCACCTTTGTCCTTCTTCCCGCTTGCCGCTTTTCATTTTGCCTGTTGAAAAACCATACATCGAAACGCCGACATCAACTCGGTTTGTTTTTTCTCGTTCCAGTGATTGACACGGAGGTGGCACTGAAGGCGTGCCAGGAAGTTCTGCTGAAAGTCCAAATGCAGCAGCAGGACGGCGCCATCCGAGAGGAGGACGAGGAGCGGCGGGCAGACGCGCGCGACCTCTCCCCTGCCTCCGATCGCTCGTCGTGGCTACTGCGCCTGTTCCAGTCCAAGCTATTTGATGCGTCCATGGCGGTGGCGTACCTGTTCAAGTCAAAGGAGCCTGGCGTGCAGGCTTACATCGGGAACCGCCTCTTTGGATTTCCGACCTCCGATGTGGACTTTTACTTGCCGCAGCTGCTCAGCATGTACGTGCACATGGACGGCGAGGTGGGGGACGCCATCCGACCGTACCTGGTGAGTGGGCCAGGGAGGGGAATTGGGCCGCTACGTGGCAGGGGCGTTGTTCTGACCTGCAATTATTGGGCAGGTGCACCGCTGCAGCGGCTCCATCGTCTTCTCGCTGCTGTGCGCGTGGCTGCTGGGCGCCTACTCGTCTGACATGCACATCTCGGCACAGCGACATTCGCGAGGGGCCAGACTGCGAAAACTCATTCTGTCCGACCAGCTACGGCCCGCCTCTGCCACCACCGCCGCCCCAGCCTCGCCACCCTGCTCACCGGGCGGGTCACCCTCCCGAAGGGGCCACCGGAGATCCAAGTCGGATGCTACCACATGCAGCGACCCGGGCGGCGCCCTGCGCAGGACGGAAAGTAACCCCAAAGTGGAGGTGCAGGAGGTGAGCATCTGGACTGCTGTGCTTGCCTGGCTGGAAGACCAAAATAAAACCTGAGAAGATTCCAGCGGTGGGTGAGAGGGAAAGGGTCATCTCTACTATGACTCTGATCTGCCGCGTGTGATTTTCTCTCCAGCCGGAGCGTCTGCGTCCTCAGCGCGAGCTGGTCAAGTCTCTGCTGGCCATCGGTCGCCGACTGGCCTCGCTGCCCGGCAAGGAGCAGAAGACGCAGCGTCTCATCTCGGAACTGTCACTGCTCAACCACAAACTTCCCGCCAGAGTTTGGCTGCCCACGGCCGACTTTCAGCACCACCTGGTCAGGATTCCCCACTCGCAAGCTGCCGTGCTCAACTCCAAAGACAAGGTGAGTGCTAACTTTGCCGATCATCTCCTGAAGGAAAGCTTCTTAGTGTTTTCACGAATCCACAAGCCGCCTGCACGTTTACGCGCCACAGGCTCCGTACATCATCTACGTGGAGGTGCTAGAGTGCGAAAACTTTGAAACGTCGCCCGTGCCCATCCGCATCCCCGAGACTCGGATCCGCTCGGCCCGCTCGGCCGACAACCTCGACTGCAACGCGGACGCCGCCGCTTGCGTGGGCGCCGCAGGCGGAAGCCTGTCCGGCGTCCACAACTACGACAACGACGACGACGCCTGGGCCACCGACGATATCGGACAGCTGCAGGTAGAGGTGAGACGCTTCCCACTGACTTCCTGTTTGCTTACACTTGACTTCCCGCTTGCTTCCCCGTTTACTATGTTTGCCCGCTCGTCGACTTCCCGTTCGATTCCCGACTGTCCGTGTTCCGCGGTGGAGGTTCAGACAAGTAGCAGTGACAACCTGAGTCAATTTTCGCTGGACAGCCTGACCAGCGTGGAGAGCAGGGAGGTGTTTGTCGCCGCCGGAGATATCAGGTGAGCGGGTGTGCCGCGGTTCCTCTCCCCTGTTGAGGCTGACCCTGTCCCACGGGTCGCAGACGCCGCCTGTCGGAGAACCTGGCCCAGACCCCCACCTCTTTCAGGAAGGACCCCGAGGACCCCTCGGCCGTCGCCCTCAAAGAGCCCTGGGAGGACAAAGTCAGGTGGGGGGGCCGCCGGCGCCAGCGCATACCGCGGCGTCACATTCTCGTCTCGAGTCATCAAGTGCGTACGCGCAGGCGTATCCAGGAGACGTCCCCGTACGGCCACCTCTCCGGCTGGCATCTCCTTCCCGTCATCGTCAAGTGCGGAGACGACCTGAGACAAGAACTTTTGGCCTATCAGGTGCTCACCCAGCTACAGGTGCAGACGCCATTTTTCCTTCCTTCCTCCCTCCCACCGACGGCACGTCACTGTTGAGTACATTAGCGTGACAAGCGCCTGGGGTTGCCTTCAGGCCATCTGGCGTCAGGAGCGAGTCCCTCTCTGGATTAAACCTTACAAGATCCTGGTGATGTCATCAGACAGTGGGATGATTGAACCTGTTCTCAACGCTGTCTCCTTGCATCAGGTAGGGTCTCGCCCTTGGCTTCCTTCACGCTCTTTGAGACTTTGTCCATGTACTTCTTCTCAGTTTTATCTCCCCGCCCGCTTGTTTCCGCTGTCGTATCGGTGACGGCAAATATTCCAACAGGTCCGCAAGCAGAGTCAGCTGTCGCTGCTGAAGTACTTCCTGCAGGAGCACGGCGGCTTCACCACTGAACAGTTCCTCAAAGCCCAGAGGAATTTTGTACAGAGCTGCGCCGGCTACAGCCTGGTTTGTTACCTCCTGCAAGTCAAGGACAGGTCAGAGATTTTCTCCCCTCGGCTTAAGTCGGTACTCCTCAGACGTGATGTAGTAGCTCGTCTGTCCGTATCCGCGTTTATCCACGCAGGCACAACGGCAACATCCTCCTGGACTCGGAAGGTCACATCATTCACATCGACTTTGGCTTCATCTTGTCCAGCTCTCCGCGCAATCTGGGTTTCGAGACGTCGGCGTTTAAGCTGACCGACGATTTTGTGGAGGTGAGCGTGCGTCGGCAATCTTCCAAGTGCCTTGAAGGCTGAAGGTCGGGGCGACGACGTTGTGACTCGCTCGCGTGTGTTCAGGTGATGGGCGGCCTGAATGGCGACATGTTTGTCTACTACAAGATGCTGATGCTGCAGGGGATGATCGCGGCCAGGAAGCACATGGACAAAGTGCTGCACATGGTGGAAATCATGCAGCAAGGTAGGCAGCGGGCTCGCCATTCGATTTGAGTCCTCACATAACATTTTGGGCTCCAGAGCAAAGTGAGAGCCACCCGCTTGTGTATTTGTGTTGCCAGGATCACACCTGGCTTGCTTCCAGGGTTCGGGGACCATCCGCGGCCTGAAGGAGCGTTTCCACATGAGCCTGACGGAGGAGCAGCTGCAGCTGCTGGTGGAGCGAATGGTGGACGGCTCCGTGCGCTCCATCACCACCAAACTCTACGACTCCTTCCAGTACATGGTCAACGGCATCATGTGACTCCAAAGCCAACCGCCTTGCTTTCCTCCGGTTGAGCTCCAATTTCTGGCTTCTGCTGTTGCTGCTTGTTTTTAGGCCTTCTCCTAACGCGTCCTTAGTTTCCTTCTTCTTGAACTCTTCTTTCGGCTGCATCATGGTCGTCTTCCTTTGTCTCTTGTTCGGTACCGAAGAAGCACACTACGTGCGACAAAACATTTGTGTATCGTCGTTGCACGAGCCTGGCTTGTTAGCTTTAGCCTTTATGCTAACCTTGCACACGTGACAAAAGCTGAATGTTCTCATTCTCGTGTCCTTTCAATCTTAAACATATCTCGTAGTTTTGACGGGAATGCTAATGTTAGCACGACCACGAGTCGCTGTTTTGTTTACATGGCGAACAAAGGTCTGTTGAGGCAACACTTGAAATGGAGCCTCGTTTCCTTTTGTGAATTCTAAAGTCACATTTGTGGTGTTAACTCCGTTACAGGATGCTAGTTTTTGTTTCCTGCAGATCAGATGCACTAACTTGTCACTCTGTGATTGGCCAACACTACATTCCTATGACTGCAGCCAATCAGGAGGCACGTTTACATTGCGGTTGTACGACCTGTTTGAAGACGCTGTGGGAAAGCACACCTTTGTATTATTGGCAACGACGGAGCTCACCTGGCTAAGGAGCCACTGCTCACCTTTCAGTAAAAATTCCAATCAAATGTATTTTGCCTATTTCTTTACTGCAGGGCCGTCAGATTGTAGTGACCAGCGTTATTTTTGGAAGTCAAAAACTAACGAATAAAGTGACTAATTTGATTGACAGCCGTTTCACTTGATCAATACAACTTTTTTTGAACCGCAGAAGAAAGCACACCGCTAGCAGCTGCTAGCCGAAATGCTGCTGTCCTTGTTAAGCCTGAAAAAAAGCCATGAAGACCAAAAAAAAAAAGTGCCGCTGCCTTTTTCCTTCTGTCGCTATTTGATAATGTGGAAATAAAAAACAAGTTAGAATGTAAAAATAGGTCTGAAGCTCTTTTTTTTTTTAGTTGGAATGTAAAAATAGGTCTGAAGCTCTTTTTTGTAATTACGCTAAAAAGTACAACGATTAAGCGACTCAAAGATGAATGGACTCTAGATTAAATTTAAGTCTCTTGAAAATGGACTGATTTAGAGAACCCAGTAAACTTGAAATTGGCCAAATCCTTTGACAAGGTTTTCTGACGAATAGAACTGAGACTGCATCCAAATGGTCTCAATGGTCTTATTGTATGATTTGGAAGTAATCATAATAGAAAATAATTTTAACAAATACAACATTTTATTTTCAAAATGTTTGAAGCATAGACAGCATGATGGTAAATGGGGACAAAGTTTCAAAGGTACGGTGGAAAGCGATTAGCGATGCTTTTATTGGCCCGCGAGCTAGTGAGACAAGCTTGTTATGACATGTGACCTTTGACAAACGTAAAAAGGGAAACAAACTCACACAGCACTGCGGTCTGGCATCTGCGTGCAAGCGCTACACGGAGGGACGAGTTAAAGTAGGACACAGTCGGCGTCTTTTTCTCTTCTCCTTGCCCCTCCTGGCTGTGACCCCTGACCTCTGGCCTCTGACCTCTGAAAGTCACCAGAATGTACGTATGACACATGACAACTATTTTGACTGACACGTAAATCCTGGCCAAAACATGACCGGGATTTGAAAGCGGGCTTCACTTCCGAAACATGGCTGAAACATAACTAGTGAGTACCTCGGTCATGCTGGAAACATACAAGTTTAACAAAGTACAAAACACGGCTCAAGGACCAGCTCAAAGTCTGAAAGGAGACGAAAGCATGAGCGAGTGTCGTCGTCACCTGCGAGGCCGCTTGCTGCGCTCCTTGTTGTTGTTGTCGTTGGTACTCTTCCTGTTGCAACTGCTGGGCCAGCTCCAGGTCGCCGAGCGGTCCTGAGGCCCCCCCGCCGCTCTCCTGCTGCAGCGACACCGCCACCAGATAGTCCTGAGGCGTGCACGCGCATTTGAGACATCGGGAGCAAGAGCATGACGACGAGACGGATCAATTGTGCTCGCTACCTGGTCGATTTGACGCTGCAGCCGTCGGTCGCAGGGCGGCGGGGAGCCACCGGGGGGCGCGGGCGTGGCCTCCTTCCGAGGAGGATGACACAGGCGGAAGTCGGAGTTGCAGAAGTTCCCGTCCCCTTCTACGTTGTGCAGAGACTCCCACACCAGGCCCTCCTCACGCAGGAAGCCCTGGTCCGTCACCAGCAGGTACAAGTGGCCCTGATGGGCAAAGCGTCCGCCTTGGTCTGAAGGGCCCTGCCACCGGGACCAGGCCCACTTTTTGCTACGAAAACGCGGGGGGGGCCCACGAGGACAACGGCACGAGCCAACGGTGAGGAAGAAAGCGCGCCTGAAAGCCGACGGGCGGACGAGCACAGTCAATTTCAATTCGGGCTGCTTATTCTGCGCTTCTTTTCATTACTGGTGTCACGTCTTGGCAATCGTGCCAGCGTCACGCCATTCCAGCGCAGGGGGCGCGTCAAAGTGGAGCCTGCCTCGCCTCGTGCCCGACCGCAAGCGGAAGGTGAGCGTGTGCGTGTGACGCCACCTTGTGTTTGATCATGGTACTGAAGTGGTTGTTCCTGAAGAAGACGCACATTTCTCCCTCTTTGGCGGCGGCGTTGAGCTCACACAGGCCGTGATAGGACAGCTGAGTTGCCGTTGTCTCCAGGAAGTGCTCAGCCACCAGACCTGGGCACATGCGCGCAACACGAGAGTGAAAGGACTCGCCAAAGCAACGTATGGAAATAGCAAACGTGATGCGTGACATTCATGTGGATGATCAAACGATGCATCCGACTGACAACTTCAAGTCTTTGGTGAGGAATGAACGCAATGGGCGATTTGGCATCTCCAGCGTTTGTTTCGCGTGCGAAGGCTGAACTCACGCCGCCTTCTCGTGTCACCGCGTTACTACCTTCGCTGACTCGCGCGCTGTCGGCCGAATGTTTGCAGTCGATGATCTTCTCCACCAGCTGGTTGTAGCTCAGCTTGCCAACGGCAGCCACCATCTCCGGACTCTGTGCGCACAGGCACGACGGTCAGAGCGCGTGAACGCAGACGGTTTGGAGCGGGGCTTGTCACCTGGGGGTCCACCAGCCATCCGTGGTAGAGCGGGATGTCAAGGAGGTCAAAGACGATGCACTCGGGTGTGTACTCAAAGTCAGTGACGGAGGTGAAGCGGACATTGACGTCCAGACCCGTCGAAAGTTTGGGCAGCACTGCCATGGCATCGCCCATGTTCTGAAATGTCCCGGCCACATCGAGAGTCAGGCGTTTGGTCTGGCCATCGATAGCCTCGTCTTTCCGCCACATTCAAAGCGTGTTTCAATCATAGAAACATTTTAGTTCTACCTGGTGTTGCCACACTAGCACGTAAAAATGTGCGCGTGTGTACCTGTTGAAAGTTGAGACGCATCCCGTCTGTCTTTTCTCTGGGTGTCATCGACAGCACGCACTCACCTACGCATGCATGCATGCGACACAGATTATGCTAATGATGATGATGTCATGGCGAGGTGGTGGGCAGCAGCTTACCCAAGTGAGCCATCAGGTCCTCTGTTGTGACAACTTCAGTGTGAGCCGGGAGCTTTGCCTAGAAAGGCGCGCACGTCAAGACATGCGCACATTGCTTTGTTTAGGAAAGAGCGGGAGCGGTACCTTCCAGCGAAGGAAGAGGATGTTCATGATGGCCAGCAGGGGGCAGGGTCCATTGTCGCTCTGGGTGACGATGGGCGTTTTCTTCTCCTTCCAGGTGATCCACTTGACCAGGTAATACGAGGCTTCGGCGGGAACGTCGGCGGGCACATCAATGGGAGCGGCGGCGAGAGCGGCGGCAGGAGCGACAGCGGGCGCGTCGGCGCCCCCTTCGGACAGGAGGACAATTTCAGGCCCACCTCGATTATCCTGCCGCGTCACGGGGTCATAGTCGTGAGCAAGCTCCACCTGCCACCTGCTCGTCACCCTTCAGACACGGCAGCTCATTGGTCGGGGAGCCTCCCTCCGCCGAGTATGACGAAAACGCGTTGTCTGCCTCCCGAGACCCTTCCGTGGCCGCCGTCGTCCCCTCGGAGAAACTCAAACCAGTAACGGAGAAGGACGGAGAGTCGCCGGACTCTTGCAGCTCCTCCAAATTGTCGGCTGTCGCCACGGACGAACTCTGTGCCGCCTCCGCTTCAGGACCTGTGGCCACACGCGCACGCCTCAATATTGGAAGCTATACGAGCCAAACATGGCGGAAATGTGAGCGAAGCACACAGCGTGGGCGAAGGTGACTGCGGAAACAAGCGCAGCTCACCCGTGACTCCATCCTCCGGCAGGTCTTGCTCTGTCTCGTTGTGCGTCGGTACGTTGTCGGATGTCGTGGACTCCATCCCTTTCTCCCGCTCGACGCAGGAGTCGTCATTCCCGCCGCTTGTCGCCTGGCTGCTGACCTTTGACTCCGCTGTTGATGCATCCACGTCTGCTGCCGTCTTTGAGGCGGACATGTTGCTGTGATGATATTGATGATGATGATGAGGCGGCGGCGTCAGTTCAAAGCGTGACTCAGCACATGGTGTCCTCACGAGTCACCGTCAATCACTCGCAGCGCTGACATGGTCTGAAGAAGAAGATGAAGAAAAGGCCGTCTAGGTGTCAGACACAACAAAGGTGGAAATTCATTGGTGGTCAAAAACATACGCTACATCGCATATGCTGCGGCCACAAAAAACAAATCCGCACCGGGCTGTGTCGACGGTGGAACAATCGTACCTACGCTGCAAGCAACATGACGTCACTAAGCAGAGGCGGTGGGATTCGCACACTTTCTGCAGCAGAAGATAAAAAGGAAACCAATAAAAAAAAAAACATCTTTTGCAATGAAAGCCTCCGACCAACATATCATCAATGATGTGAAACACTTAGGAGTTGCATTTTGTTGTGTGACAAGGGCAAGTGCGGCCAGGCGTTCATCAAGAGATTTCAAACCTTTCACTTTCCCAAAAACATGAAGCTCTCCAAAAAACCCTATCATGACTAACAATGAAATGCAATTGCGTAGTGGACCCAGGTGTTTCTAAAAAAACGAGCTTGCCCAGCCCTACTTGCGATTGTACAAAGTATATTTGCGACTGTAAGCCACGAGATGTGATTAAAACAGGTCGCCGTTGTATGTCAAAGCCTTGCCCTTGCACACTTTATTCAAAGTTGAGACTGCCGTTTTTGTTGAGCAATTGACATACTACCTTGAGACACATGCGACAAGTATCGTTTATGCTGGCGAATTGATCAACTGTGTGCACAGAGAGCAGCGTATTAGCGCGTACTTGTACTCACAACCAACTCGAGTTTCAAAAACAGCTTTACGCCGATCAAAGCGGAGCTAGCTTAACTCCTTATGCTAACTGTAGCGTCATACAATCACAAACGGTGACGTCATAGCCTTAGCCAGGCTAACTCGTTAGCTTGTTGGCAAGACGACGGGAACATAAATGTTGACAAGCTTTGACGAGTTGCTAGCACGGATAGTTAACTACTTGGTGGCTAAAAAAAAAAAAGTCTCGATTCTTACTCAACACGAGAAGTGTAAACAACACGAGAAGTGTAAACAACATGAGTCTTTGTGTCTCTTCACAAACTCGTGCTTGTAAGCTGTCACAATTCGGACAACCTTTGACGTTTTACCGTGAAACCATCGCCTCTTAACAACGTGAGGCTAACTATCGGTTGTCGTGTAACAAATAAAAGCAGCGAGTGCACATTTGTTACCTTTTGGGGAGCTCACGCAGCTGTAGTGTTACTTTGTTGATAGTTGCCCAGTGGGGCGGAGCTTGGCTTTTTACGATGTCGATGCCAGACTGGATTTGATCCAGCTTTTCGTGGAATACTTTATTTCATAAACAATCTCGATAGCTAAATCCAGCGAAAAGAAGACCCTTTCGCGACTTTATTATTCCACGTTCACGTAGAGTGGCAGGAGGGGGGCGAATGAGTCAGCAGATGGCAGCACTTGCTTGTCACTTTTTTTTTTTCTTCTTCTTCGTTTTGTTTTACGACGGGTGGTGCATTACCGCCATCTACTGTATTGAAGTGTAGGCCAAAGTACGTACCTTCCCATTACAGGGGGTCCTCGGTTTACGACGCCGATCCGTTTCTATGTAAGCAATGTAGACTGAATTTCTGTGTAAGTCGGAACAATAATAAAACAGTAATAATAGTAATAAAATGAAATAGTACAGTGATAAAAGTAATTCAATACAAGTTAGAACAGTAATAAAACCATAATGCCAAAATGAAAATGATAAAAATGATAACGTGAGAGAGATGCCGTGACAGTTCAAAACAGCGGACGTATACCATGCGAGTGGGTGACGCCATCTTCCTCGGTCCACAGCCTCTTTTATTCTTTCTTTTATTATTTTATTTTTATTCTTCCGCCTCGTGCACCAACTAGTTCCCACGTGCGTTACGCATTTTAAGACACCTTTACAACGCTTATGGTGCAAAACCGCTTAGGTCGAAAAGAAGTGTTTAAATATATGAGATGAAGTACAGAAAAATAATATAAACAATATAAAAAATAACATATGAGACGTGTGTCGTAAACACGAAAAGTGTAACTCGAGTAAATCGTAAACTGTGGACCCCCTGTACAATCTTTGCAAGAAACCGAGGAAGACAAATGTTCATTTCCCACGTTAGCGACAATGTTAGTTCCAACAATAGCTTCTAAATGTAGCTTCGGTGTTTGCCTCAAGATTGCCTTCAATGTAAGGTGCCTCCAAGCACTTTGCAGATATGCGCACATGAAGCGAGAAGATTAAATACACACAAAATGTTGGTTGGATTAACGTCACGACTTTCTTAACTTACTCGTATGTGCTGATGTATAGTAAATATTTTTTTTTTTGTGGGAGTGGTAAATAAGCTATGGTGAAATAGCCTCCTTGGATTTTTTTTAACTTTATTTTCGAATCTCCAAATACAAACAATTTGGGCAGACATTGTCCGAGAAGAGTGCAGTTGAAACACCAACTAGAAATTAAAAGAACAAAAACAAGAAAAGATAATAAGAATTAACATCTGCCTATTTTGATGCGTCGTCACGCTAACGTGACGCGTTGTCCCGGTTGGAATGTTTGCGTAGCAGTCCTGCCTCCCGAAAATGCCTCGTAACTGCAAACGTAAGAGGACAATGTATTTTGTTGCGCGTGTCACGCGGCGAGTCGTGCGCTACCCACAGTGTCGCGTATCGGCTCCAGTCATCCTTGCCAAGCGACGGTCTGGTGGTGTCCAGAGCGGCAAGCGAGTGGCAGCGACGCAGCAGGAAGCCCGGCTGGCTTATACTGGAGTGGCTTTGCACACGCTCCCCCTAAAGACAGATTTTTTTTTAGAGCGGAAGCGAATGCAACGCGTGTCGTGGACGGCTTGCTCACGTTGGCTCGGCGGTGGTTGAGCTTGATGCAGGCCACCTCCCGCTGAAGGCGCTGCAGCTCCTCGTCGCCGAGCTCACGGAAGCCGCTCTGGAGGGAAGGCATGGCGAGGAGCGGCAGGGAGAAACTGCACTCGGGGGTCGGACTGTCCGAGTCATGTTCGGAGACGCGCTGGGGGGGAAAGAAAAAGTTCACTTTTTAGCCTCTCGCAATTGAGCACCATCAGACACATCGTATCCATATCCTACATACACTGTCTTCGACGGACTCAAAGGAGCTTCCGAAGTAGAGCCTCCAGGCGTCGCCGCCGTTTTGTGGGTGACGTTTGTCAGACGCCAGAAGGTTGGCGGGCTCCGGGCTCACGTAGCCGTCTCCCTCGCCGTCGTCCGCCAGATCGTCGGAACCACTGCTGTTGTTGGGGAACATCATGGAGGACAGGCTCATGTCGCATGTGGTGTCTGGGCCGGCGTTTAGCGCTTCCAGCTGGGCGTTGTAGAGTAGCGCTTTCAGGTCGGCACCGGTGAAGCCGTGGGTTCGCGCCGCCAGCTCCCCCAGGTCCACGTCGGGTGCCAAGGGGACACCGGCGCTCAGAATCTTCAGGATGGCCAAGCGGTCCTCCTGCCGGACGACAAGGTTGTTGAGATGGCCCGGAAACTTCCTGTGACATCATCGGACCTCGCCGGGCGGAGGGCAGTAGAGCGACTTGTCCAGTCGGCCTGGACGTAGCAGAGCCTGGTCGATGAGGTCCGGACGACTGGTGGCGGCCAGCGCGTAAACACCTGAAAGACAAACGTGGTGTCATGAGGAGATGCCACTCTGGCACACTCAACTAGTTTGAGTTTAATCACTCTCACATACACACCTTGCAAGCCCTCGGCACCATCCAGTAGAGTAAGCAGCTGGTTGACGACGCGGTCGGTCACGCCGGTGCTGTCGTGACCCCTCTTGGGTGCCAACGAATCAAACTCATCAAAGAAGACCACGCAAGGCTTGGCCGCCTCAGCCCTATTCCGAGAAAAGCAGTGATTACAAAAAAAAAAGAAGAGGCCATCGAGGGGACGTGATGATTTACGGTTTCCTGAATATTTTTTGCTTACAGCAACCAACTTAAATGAGGTACAGTTGTGACAAGACAAAATGGTGGAATGAGAGGAACGACGAGCGCTTGTCACCTTTGGAAAACGTCTCTCACTGCCTGCTCGCTTCCGCCGATGTATTTACTCAAAAGCTCTGGACCCTGAAACACACACACACACAGGCGCACAAGAGCACACGTGAATGAACGTAGAAATAAAGACACAGCGACACCAAGCGACGCTAACGCCCAACGACACCCAAAGACGCACAAAGGACCAGACAAACACAAATACACCAATAAAAACAGGAACTCTAACAAAAACTGAACTCAATGTTTCAACCATGTGGTGATGCGGTGGCTTCAAACTTTTCTTTGGTTTGTCTGCTCACACATACTTTGATGCTGATGAAGTTCATGCCGCTGTCTTTGGCAACGGCATGGGCCAGCAACGTCTTTCCTGTGCCCGGCGCGCCGTACAAAAGGATTCCTGAGCGATGACGGATGGGAAGCTTGGAGAACAGGACGGGATACTGAAAGGCAACGCGGCCGTGAGTGCCCCTCAAAATAGCCACTTGCGTGTCCTTTGGATGACCTTTGCGGGGAGCAAAATGGTGTCCATCAACTGCTGTCGCGCTTGCGTCAGTCCCCCCACCGTCTCCAGACCCCCTCCGCTGGGACTATGGAGGTCTGCCCCCCACCTGGACGGCGGGATGAAGTCGTCAAAGGCCTCTACAAAGTCCTGACGCGACAGAGGCTCATCTGCAAAAAACACAGCACGGGCTCAAATGACTCAATCCGAGCGGGCCGGTGAGCCCGTAACGTCTTCAAAGTTACCGAAGCTGTTGTTTTGTCGTTGACGCGCCGCGTGAGCGTAGAGGGCTCGCTCCAACAGCAGCTGGAGATCTTGAGGCAGGTAGCCCTCCGTCTCCTTGGCAACAGCGGCCAGGTCCAAATACTCCGAATCCGGCTGGGACGGGCCGCACCTCGTTTGGATGGCACGAAAGAGGATGTCTGCTCTTTGAGCCTACACACGCACACAAACATGAACATTTTGTGCGTGCCAATATACAAATCATTCATCTGTCGACCTTGTCGGGCGGTTGGATGTGGACGAAGGCCTGGAAGAAGTGCGTTCCTTGCGGTTGCGTGAGCGTGCTGTGTAAAGAGCGTTTGCTCTCACTGGTCACTATCAAGCAAATCAGCGCGTCCTCTTCCATCATCTCGTTGACGAGGTCCGACAAGCCTACGACGACCGCAACACCAAATCATACGACGGCGCGACAGCAAGAAAAACGCCGCCGGGCATACTTTGCGCCACGTGCAGGTGCAGCAGCGCCTCGGGGCCGTGCTCGTGTTCGGGCGTGCTCGGCGCCCGGCTCACGTGGTCCAAGTCGTCCAGGAGGACCACGGAGGGCTGCTTCCATTCTGCCTGCGTGAAAACGTCCCGCAACATGTTTCGGATGCTCTCCACCCTTTTGCCTAGGAAAACAAAGCCGTGACCCAAATGTAATAATAATAAAAAAAAAAAAAAAAA
Organism: Syngnathus leptorhynchus; assembly: GCF_054491065.1. NCBI lineage: Eukaryota > Metazoa > Chordata > Actinopteri > Syngnathiformes > Syngnathidae > Syngnathus > Syngnathus leptorhynchus. Next base: position 6,822,101 of record NC_141214.1, read on the forward strand.
AAGGGTTCTGTGCTGCGCTACGACGGACGGACGGGTACCTTGTAACTTTTTGCAATCCAAAACTTCCACGTGCACGTCCAGCTCGTCTGCGGCTTTTCTGCAGAGGGCGCGGGACAGGGTGCTCTTTCCGCTGCCCTACGGAAAAGACACCCAGCTACTATTGAACGAGTCCACTTTCATGCATGACGTCATCTCACCTGCGCACCGGTGATGAGCAGCGCTCCACCTTTGAGTCCTCGCCCGATGACTCCCAGCAGCTCTCTGGCCAACGGAGTCGCCAGCAGACTAAACGAGATGAACTCAAAACCTTTTCGGATTGGCTCGTCCACACCGCTGAAGACGAGAGACGTGGAAAATTATGTTTTGAAAGCAAGAGTTGGAAAATGCGGGCTGACACTCTGTCTGCTCACCCTAGACAATCTAAAGAGGGCAGATCTTCTTTTGGCGGGTCCGCTTGAGCAGCGGGTGCGGATGCTGGTTCCCGGACTACCTGGACGTGAGACGCGACGCGTGAGATGAACTTGGAATGAATCGGTGTGTAACAAAACAAGGTGTCAACCTTGATGTGCTTCTTCTGTAAGACGGAAGGTGAGAGCAGGAACAGCTGGTCGGGCGCTTCGCTCTCAGCTTCTGGTTTTAGCACCGTGACGGCAAACTCCAACTTGTCTGGAAGGAAAAGATCCACGTGGTCAGGTGTCTTGGAACTGAAACGACCCAAAAACATGACATGTAAGCAGGCGGTAATTAAAGACACTCGGATGTGAATCACCGTCGGTGGCGTGTATGAGGATGGAGCCGACTTGTGGCGTCAAGCAGGCCAAAGGTTGGTGAGTCTGGCTGTGCAGCCAATCGAGGAAGGCTGTCTGGACGGCCTCCTCCTCAGACTCCTCCGCCTCCAACTGAGGAGGAAGACATTTTGGGAAAATGCATCAAGAATGACATGAAGAGCCAGGCATCAGTTTGAGACGCACCGATGGTGTTAGAGGCTGGAGTTGAATGAAGGTCGCCACTTTGACGGTGGACTCGACCGGCTTTATTCTCACAGCTGAATGTGGGAGGATGTTGAGCCTGACACACAGGGTTGGAGGAATCTGTGGCACAAAGAAAAATCATCGCAGAGAAAGCTCGGATGAGTGAATCGCATTTTGTCCGTCTTACCCAGACTCGACCGGTGTGAATGTCTCCCTCCGTGCGTCGTTTTTGCATATTGCTCCCGTGGCACACCAAGTGCACAACCGTGGCCTCTTGTCCTTTCGCCTCCTCTGAGCTCTTCTTCTTCTCCAAATTAGCTCGCTCCGTGGGCGAAAGCACTTTGGACAGCAGCCCGTACGTCAGTTCCGGCCGAGCTTCGGCAACGTGGAAATCTGACACGTGGCTCAACGGGAAGACGTGAAGCACGCCGGGTGCCACGTGGCCGGCGGCGGCGGCCGGAGACGGAGCGCCGCATACTCTGTAGAGGGCGTCGGCAAGCGAGACGGGGACATCCGGTACTGATGGGAGCTCTTTAAGCGGGGCACCCGCGCCATTTGTCATGTAGCCAAACAGACTTTTCCAGTCCGCTACGCCGCCACGTTGCTGAGGGGGGGCTGAAGGTGTGGGCGGTGGCGCCGAGTGGAAGCGAGGAGGCCCTTCAGGGCGTCCGCCGTGCTCTTTGGGCGTCACCGCGAGTTCCGTGAAGGTCTCCAGGCGACCGTAAGGAACCGAAGGCGACAGTGATGCTGCAAGAAAAGAGGCTAAGTGAGCCAACTTGAAAACGTACTCACAGGAGGATAACAAACATCCAACAAACGATCCAACATGCAGAACGTACGATATCGCATGTTATACCTATTTGGATGTAAATGACTGTGTGGCCATCCACCCATACAGGAAGAACAGCACCTGGGAACACCACTCGAATTTGATCCAAAAGCTTCTGCTCCAGTGCGCCACTATGGAGCTCCTGGAAATATCAGGACATATGAAGGACACGTGCAATTATTTTTGTCTCTCTCAAGTCAGGCGAGAACATACCAAGATCTCCCAGTCGTCAGCCGAGAGCGGCTCCGCGAACACTCGATGCACCGACGACACCTGCTGACAGGCCCTCAAGAACCCCTGAGGAACACAACCAGCGAGTAAACCAGGCGCGGTGGCACGACAACAGACGGACTTTTACCTCCTGTCCGTCCTGCAGGCCCAACTTCTCTGCCAGGTGCCTGCACAGCTCCACGCGGTGATCATCCAAGCCACAGGAGCTGCGGCTCACAGTCCAGCTGAGGAAGGCCGGAGGACTGTCGTGGTTGCTGGAAAACTCCAAGGCCTGGTTCTAAGACAAAAGTCACTAACGTCATGCTGGAGGACAGGAAGCAGTAGACAATGTATAACATGGACCAATAAGTGCTAGTTAATGTCTTTTTTTCTTCGAATCATATCTAAACCTTTTCTTCTTTCGTGTTTGACATCACGTTAGCATTTCTAAAAACGTGTCATAGACTCCAGTTTCTCAAAGGACTCACAAAAACGGACTCATTCAGAGTCCTTCAAATTTAAAGCAATTCAATCATTCATTCACTCACTCACACATTCCAAAGTCGACAACCGCGGCTAACTGTCGCTAGCTTACCTCGTTCAGTGACAGATGGGAAATTAACTTAGCGGGTACATGGAGGAAGCAGTTTTTAGCGTTGATAAATACAACCGTCACGGGGTGGATGCCGCTGAACATGTTGCAGCCTCACACATCAACTTTGACAACATAAAAACGTGACACCTGGCCTTCATAGGTTCTCGGGATAAACACGCGAGGAACGCCCATCGATGCGCTCTGACAGCGATTGGTTTCAAAGTCAAAAACGGATACGGTTTTTTTTCTTCCAAAATAAAACCTCAAAAACCTTACCACTTCCGAAAAAGAAAGTTTCAAATTACAATTTATAATTGTAATAATAAAGTAATATTATAAAATAGTTCCGGTCTGTTTTTGAGGCACGTGAGGGGAAAACTAACTGTAAATACAAAAATGCAAAATTTACCAAATAAAAAAATGAAGTTGTCTGATTCACTGCAGCCACATGTGGATATTTATTGAAAAATAACATTAAAATGACATTTTTATTTACATATTAGAAAACAATGAACAATTAAAAATAGTTGAAAGCTTATGGACTTCTGTAGTGCTTTTTATTACTGAAGACGCGCTGCTCAAACATCTCAATCTTCTGTCGAAACAAATATTAGATGAATTAATGATTCACTTAGTGTGCCACCAATGTATATCATCATTTGCCAGCTCTTACCGTGGCGTTGGGGAGGCACTTCCCGAAAGCTTCGAGCACGATGTTCAGCTCTTTTACCGACTTTTTGTAGTCTTCAAAAGACAGTCTGTCGTCATTGTCATGGTCCTGTCGATGGAAGTGTTATGATGTTAAGTTGAATGGAGCCAGTGGTGTGCAGTGCTCGAGGTCTCACCATCCTCTTGAGGGTGATCTCCACCAGGTCTTTGATGCTGTCATAAGGGTCTTCTTCGCCATGCATCTTCAGGCAGTTCCTCACCAAGAGAAGGATCTCCTCCCTGGCAATGTACTCGTCTCCGCTCAGGTCGTACACGCGAAAGCAGTCTAGTCGGGGGGAAGGAAGGCAGTTTAGCCGGATGAGTTGAAGGCCACTATGCATTTTTATCTCTTTTACATTTGATTTTTTCATCCAAGGAGCCACGAAGGAACACGCACAGGCCCTCCACCCACTCTTTGGAGCTGACAATGTTGTCGTTGTCCCTGTCAAACGTCCTGAAAACTGGAAAACACATCAGCTCTGATCCAAGCACCCCCCCCTCAAATAAATAAATGACATCTGTGTCATAAGCATTACCTCTTTCCATGATGGTGTTGCTGGTGAGACCAAACTCATTGGCCAGTATGCTTCTAAACTTCCTCTCATCCATGGTGCTCTTGCCGGTGGTGGTGGTCTGCCCGAGAATGGTATAATACTCACGAATAAGGGCCTCGACCTCCGTTGGATTGACTGACAAGAAACGTTCATTTGGAGTTTGTTAACATTCGAGTTTCCATCTTGCCAATAATCTGGAATTGTAACACAAACCACAATGGCCACATTTCTTTTGTCAGCAAAGCAACTCACAGTGGTCCACTTGTTTGGAGATGACCTTGGCGAGGTTTTGGATCAGCCTCTTGGACATGTTTGTACCCTAATGTTGACCTCTAAACAGGCAACCTGGGGTCAGAAGTTAACGTGTAGTCACCTTAGCATGCAGCTAGCAGATAAGAAACAAAAGGTAGCACAACCAAACCAAAAGGAAATGTTTTTTTTTTTTTTATATGGAATTTGTCGCTTTACCTGTCTGGCTAACGTCATCGCTTTCAACCTGACTAGCGTGGGAGCATGTCCGTCCACCTGGCAACCGAGAGGTCTCGCTGCCGGGGGGATGGAGGCAGGAAGGGCAGTGTTGGAGTATGCTCCGTGGAGTGAAGAAAAAAAAAAATGGACCACATTTTGTTGACAACATGTCTTTTATTAACAAGTTGAGTGGATTAGAAGGCAGAGTTTTACTGAAGAGCGGTCACGTCTCGCCATCGTACTCTGGACCAAAGCTTTGATGATGTCATGAGACGTGTGTCTGACATTTTGAGCCTCCAAAAATGTACATGATACAAAAGTGTTGTGCTTTTACGCATGAGCAAGCTGGATCAACGGGTTTCGCATTTAATCACAAGAGGAAATGACACGCTCACAGCTGTAACACGAGAACCAAAGAGGAACTGACATGATTATTGTCATCCTACAGCTCATTTACAATACCTACCCTAGGAGGAATGATTGAAAAAGTACAGAGTCTTGGCACATGCCGTCACTCTGACGAGCGGCTCGTCAAGTTGGTCCTGATGGGCAAGCTGGCTTCGATCCAGTGGTTTTGGTTTCTGATCACGGCCGTCCATACTGAGACTTCTTCTTGCGTGGAGTCCATCCATCTGACCGTCTGGCCGTAACTCTGACCTGCACGATGAGACGGCGTCTTGAATGTACTTTCAAACCGTGCTTTGAACGGCCCGGACGGAGTCCTACTGGTTCCGCAGCTGAGGCGAATGCCGCCAATTACGTGTTGCTTGAAGCCCTCGCGCTTCCACACGCTCAGCTCGGCGCAGGCCTCCTCCAGGTCGCTGCTCCGGAAGCCGTCGTACACCATGGTGTGGTTGTAGGACGGGTTGATGGAGCGCTTTACCACCTGCGTCTTCTGGCCGCTCTGGCAGCCGGCGTCGGGCAGGATGTAACTTGCGAGAGGCCCAAAAAAAACGCAGACAGCTGACAACATCCGCTCCTCGCCGGCTCGCCACCTGACGTCATCGGAATCGACACGAGGACGAGGAGACAAACCTCTTCACAAAGGAGTCGATGGCGCCCCCTCTTTTAGACAGCAGACCCCGAGCCTCCTGAAGCCAAATGTGAAGCTCACCCGTGAGTGGGAGACCACCTAAAGTCACAGAAAGGAGATGTCGGCATTCAAAATTGGTCTTTAAGGCGCTTGTTTGCTTTGCTCACCCTCAAATCCCTCCGGGATGAACTTGATGGAGAACAAGAGTGTCCCGTGGCTGCTGACGCAGTCCGGCCTCAAGTAGAACTGCCACGTCAAGATTACACGAAGAAGCTCAGTTGGAATTCAAAGAGCTCCTCCAGCAAGGAAGTCAAATTATGTAACAGCAAAAAGCACCCCCCCCCCACCCCACTTGAGAATAAAGCAATCAGTGAATTGTGCTGATGTTCCGAAATAAGTGGCCATTATGTTCGTGTGTGTGTTTGTGAGTCACCCGCGGCTGCAGGTCCTGCCAAAGTCGTCGCGTGCTGGTCCAGTCCCAGACGCCCAGCGCCACCTCCACCTCACCCAGGAAAACATTCCTGGCCAGAGGCTCGGCGTGCCACACAGATAGGTTGAGGGTGCGACTATTCAGCTCGTTTTGGCGTACTTTGTACTGAGAAAAAAAACAAAAAAACAATTCACTTGGCAAATTCTCTGCCATTTGTATTTTTTATAAAGACTTACCAGCCACATCATTAGGTACAGTTGCATGAAAAATCAGTCGATAAGGATAAAAATGATTAAAGTGATCTGATATTGCAGCGTTGGCCTTGTGTTTTCGCAGCTCTCGTGTTGGAGCTCATCGGCAGGTGTACCTAATGTTGTGTCCAAACTGTGCGGCACTCTCACTTTGAGCGTCTGCTCGAAGACGGGGTTCTGCGTCCGCTTCTTCACAGCCGTTTTCCTCTTGCTGCGATTCGACATGTCGGGCAGCAAGTAACACTTGACGTATCTGAAAAGTAAGCTCCAAAAGGTGGAGTGGCGTGCCAATCAAACAAATTTGATCAAAGCCACGCTGGCCTTGACCACCACCACCACCTGGCAACACTCACGGATCGGAGCGGTTCTCATCGGTCGCCGCCGAGATGTCCTCACAGCGGTGCACATTGACGCGCAGCTCCCCCTTGTGGCCGTCGTAGGCCAACGAGAACTGAATGCGGCCCCGCACCTCCACCGCACCGAAGACCCCCGAGCTAAACAGACTCATCATGCCGCCGCTTAACTACGCGGGACAAAAATCGTGCGTCACGTCAAACGGACTCATCCAGAAGGGCAATAAAATGGGCCTCTGCGCACCGTGAAGCTGGAATGAAAGTTGTTTTGGGGCAAAGACAAAGGTTCCGAGTCTATCGGGATGCTGCAGAGAGACACGGACTCTCTTTTGTAGCGCTGATAGTCTTCCTAAAAAACACATAATATGTAGAGAATTATCTTTTAATGAGGTGTGCGCTAGAATTATTAGTGTTTGCATTCATATCAATGGGAAATTTGAATTATTGGTTATGAGCAACCATAGAGGAAACCCGACATTTATACATAACTTGGCAATGTCACATATGGAAGAATTCCTCCATGATGACTTGACAGACCTTTGTTGCCGTCGTGTTCCTACTTGGTGTGGACACAAAACTAGATGGGCTTCTGTAAAACATATCAAAAAAAAGTTGTCAAAAGTCAACAAGCAGATGACTTTGGGGAAAGACATACTCACGCTGGACTGTCTTCCGCCACCTCTTTCAATCGCGTCTCGGCCTCCTGAGAAGAACTGCTTGAGGGTTCCTCCGCCTCGCCATTGAACAGACCGGCCCTTGACAACTCCATTACTATGGGGGGGGGGAAAAGAAGACTGTTTACATCATCACACCTTAGTAAAAGTTTGTTGAGACACATATTTGGCTGCCCCAGACTAACCGTTGACTTTTGGCGTGCGGCGGCGTATGGTGGCGCGCACCAGGTCCGAGCCGGACGCGCGGCCACGGTGGCGCCTGCTGGACGCCTCGCGGAACCACGCCCCAGACTGCGAGTGCAGCTGCACCGGGTCGGCTCTGTTCTGCGCCAGCATCCTGTTGACACAGCAAACACGCGCGTGACGGCGGCGTTCTTGTTTGATCATCTCGCAAGGTAATTAGTGAAAAGTGAACCACGCATGGGTGTGTCCTTTTGAAACAACGCCTTGCTCTTATTCCCTCGTTTGAACCAATTCCACGGTCCAAATGCGTTGACCTTTGCGTGGCCAATGTTGCGCGTAAGGCGGCGGTTCACCTCTGACCTCACGCGCCCTTCGTCTTGACGTCGCAGATCCAAGTCTCGCAGGAGCACCTTCGAGATGCTGTCCTGCTCTTCCTCCGTCAGGTGGCTCAGGTCCAGAGACCCCAGGCCATTGTTGGCCTCCACGTCCCCCTCCATGCCTGTCCAAAAAACAACAACTCTGTCATGCGACGAGTTGGAAAGAAAAAAAGTTGCGAGCAACTCCGCCTATTGAGCACATCCTCTCGTGGCAAGGTTTCATGGAACTCTGTCTCACCAGGAGTTTCTGAACTCTCAGTATTGCTGTCAGCTTGTCTTGCAACTCCTGCGGTCCACATGTAACTTGGCGCTTGGCCTCTCATGACCTTTAATTTCAATTGACATCTCATCTGGAGGCAACTCAAAGCTGCCAATTGTTCCTAACCCACAGAGCCATGGGGACATTTCAATGGGAAGAAATGACAGAAAACATCTATTGTTTTGTTTTTTTAGGTTGGACCACCAATGACTCAGCAACTTTTCAATGCAGCTAGGTTTGTTATTCCTGTCTGCTTCCTGCTCACGTTCATTTCAGCAATTTTGCGTGCGTGCGTGTGCACGTTGCCTCCAGGCGGGCCGAGGAGCGACATGGCGCATGCGCAGTGCAGGCGGCTCAGTTGATCCAAACGGAAACTGCGCTAACATCAACTCGAGCTGAAGCAACGCAAAACAAAAGAATGACAAACAGCCATTTCGCGGCATATTTTTGGCGTCTCTTTCACAAACATATTTGCGTATTCTCCCAGCGCATTCTCGCACTGTGACGACTATTTGACGTCTCAAACCTTACGTGTGAGACTAAAACACCTGTCACCAGTTTTAAAGGGCCGGGCAACAAAGCAGCGTGAAAAACAAACAAAAAACAACACGCACACAAAATGGTGTCACTTTACCTTTTAATTGATAGTAACGCGGAGGTCCATGCGTAGAAAGTTTGCCGCAAACTTGTGCTGAGCGTGTGTAGTGGACTGTGTGTGTGTGTGTGTGTGTGTGTTGCGTCAACTCGGGGAACGTCTGTGGGAGGGAGGGAGGGAGGGAGGAGGTGTGCGTGGGATGTAAATGAATGAATACATAAACATTTTGGGATTGATATTCAAATCTGGTTAGATAAACATGAGCAACAACTTCCAAAGCTCAACTTTAAACAAAACTTCAAAGAACAACCAGAAAATAACATTTTAAACAAAAAAAAACAAAGACCTGCTTTTCTGCCGTGCACACCTCGGCCACTTAGGGGCAGTGTGGTGCAATGCATGCATGGAAATACTCACTTATAGTAGAATTAAAGGTATTATTGAAATATTTCGATGGACTACTTTGTTTAATCGAAGTCGACATTTGTCCAAAGAATGCTCAGAATGAGAACGACTCACCCCGGCCCCTTCTTTTGTCAACAAAATTGGATGCTGGCCATGGTCGCTGAGGTTTTGTGAGGGTCCATTCAAGCCTTTTTGGTTCTGGGCCAAATTGGGAGTGAGTGAGTGAGTGAGTGAGTGAGGGGTTCCGGAAAGTGCCTGCTCAGAGGCCTCGATCGGGGTGAATTCCACCCCAATCCACACTGAGGAGATCAACTGGCAATTAAAGAGTGAAAATGCACTAAACACAATTCAACACAAAATACATACACACAAATGCTAAGTGTAGAAGGGAAGTGATGTGCTTCCAGCCCTACTTGAAGGGGTAACAAGGGGAGGGGGATCACGGCGACCAATCGTAAAAATGCCGTGTCTTGTCGTCACCATCCCGTGAGTCACTCCATCCTTTCGACGTCCTTGGTCGCCGCTCGGTCACCTCACTGAGGTTGCTCTCTGCACGCACGCACGCACACGGATGACGTCAAAACTGGGATGCAACTTGGACAGCATGTGGACATAAGTATTGGGACACTAAAAATGTTGTCTCCTACTACTTTTAGCCATCAACAATGAGTGCGATGTACAGTCATTGTGCCTGTGATGGAATCACAACAAAACATAAAAGCACACGCAAAATCTGACGGTCCAAATTAAGTTTAATACTAGTTTGCATACTGGACTGATGTGCCTGGAGCAGCAGTGTCCCTGTATTGCCACTAGAGGTCACTAATTAATCTATACCGAAATGACTGTCATATTTATTATTTTGAGTGATTACAAATGATAAATATAAAAGATTTATTTAACTTTTGTAATATAATATTCGTATTAATTTCGTCTATTTAAATATAAAATAGTTCAACGCAAATGTTACTTATTTATTTAAGCACGCACGAACACTGTGGGTGTTGCGGAACCTCACATGGGGTCGTAGTCGCTCTGCTCGTTGGACTTGAGGAAGCGCATAGCGAGCACGCCACCGGCCTGCAAGCAGAGGACCAGAACCACGCCGCCGATGAAGCTGGACAAGTTGAATCTGGCCGGCGACAGCTGCGGCCGCGCTTTGTCACCCGCGTCTGAGTGAGAGAAAAACGCACGCTCAGCAATATTGCAAGTCTTGACGCAAGAGTGACGCCGAGTCCTTTTACCTGAGTCACCGCCTCCTTCGGCCACCGTCTCCACCACTGCAAGCAAAAAAACACACAAATTACCGCGTCTTCTTGGCACCATCTAGTGGCGGCGGCGTACCAGTGCAGAGCTCCGACACGCGCGTCCAGCTGCAGTTTCTAGAGCTGTCGGCCACGTTGCCCTGGTCCGTCACGCACACCCCGGTGTCGTTACCTGAGTCACAATGAATGGAATGCTGAATAATTTAGGCGCTACAAACAGCAGCAGCTCACGTTACAGCAGTTGCCATGCATGCTGGAATTACTGTCAATGTGCGTGCGCGTGTTTTACCATCAGGACACAGCTTCCAGACGCAGCCAGTCAAATTGAGCATGGAGTCACCAACGCAGAGGTCACATGACTGAGCTTGACTGCAATCTTAAAATAAGGATGAGAGCTGTCAATCAAGTTAAGCACACCTTTCGTCGACAGAAGGTCAATCAAGTCAGAATAAGTGTTACCCGCTTGGGAATGTACATAGGAAGCCGCCGCCGCCAACAGAAACGCGCAGAAGAACATCTTCACAGATTGATTCTGCATGCTGGACCAAACTATAGTGACCCCCCCCCCCAAAATAAATAAGAATACAAACAAGAAATAATCCCGCTAGAAGGCCGAGTGCTGAGGAGCGATGTGACAATGGCAGCAAGAGAACTAAAAGTGTGTGTGCGTGTGTCTGTGTAATGTGATCCAAACTTTGGTCGCTCGGCAACCATAACAAGACCCACCTCAGGTCACCTGAACACCAAAGTACGCATGTGCAAATACAAAGAGTGTACACTTTAGAATACATGGAGCGGAAATAGGTCACTGATCAAA
>NC_141215.1:2542500-2550000 GCF_054491065.1 Syngnathus leptorhynchus
CTAGTGGCGAACACACACGCATACACCAACGTAGACCGAGGGATGGCAACGAGCACGTCTACACGTAAACACACAAACACAAAGAGTCCGAAGGGAGCTCGAGAAAAATGCAGTTGGCAAATGTGAATACCGCGCTGATTAATCGAGATAGCTTTCACATTTTTAGGCACCAAAGACGTGTTATGGTGACAAGGATGGCTCTTTGAAAAGCTTAAAGTTGGAGGACTGACAAAGGAGCCTTGAGGAACTCCACAATTTAATGAAGCTTTGTGCAGTGTGGACACTGAAGTCGTAAATATTTTAGGCACGTGAGAGGTTATTATGGATTTCTCGTATTGATTGGCTATGCAAGCTCTTTCTGCTAAAAGTTGCATGACTCAAGTAGGAACCCTGAGGCACCCCAAGATTTTAGCTTTGTGCTGGAGTGTGTATAAGTGTCTACAGCACGCAAATGATATTCATTGATTTTTTGGGGTTTTCATAATAGGCAGTGGAAGTGTTATTATGGATGTCTCACACTGACAAAAACTGGTTTCTGCTAAAAGTTCCATGACTGACGTAGGAGCCCTGAGGAGTCCCATGATTTCTCCGTATTCTTTAAAACTGGACGTTTTAGTGACCTTTTATAGCGGGCAGCCGGAGGGACCCCCCCCCCCCCTTTCTGCAATAAATATGTCGTACTATGCGAGAAAAATGATGCTCACACTTGATACTGACTAGTTTTCTGACACCAACTGGACATTTTAGAGAAGACCAGCCAAAATAGACTTTAGCATCTTTGTGAACCATATTTGAGCAAAAAAAAAACCTTTTTTTGTGTACAATTAAAAAAAAAAAAAAAGTTAATTACATTTATCAAGTCAGATTTTGATCAGTATAACATGCAGGTGTACCTAATAAAGTGTCTCGTGTACGTATGGTGATTTATGAAAAAAAAAAAATAAAAATGATATTACCCCTCCGACTCACTGGTGGGTGCAGTCGTTGATTATACTCCATTATGATGATGGTGATGATGGTCATTTAATGGAGTGCTAACATGCAGAGTCAGTGATTCGGGCGCAAAAAATGACGGTTATTGTTATGCGCCATTTATTTGAAGTATGGCGCGCGTACAGTAAACAAGAGTGATGGATTATCATCATTTTCTGACACCGTGTCACGTCTCATATCTCGTTTAGCATGAGTGAGACGACTTTCTTTTTTTTTTTTCTCGACCTTCACCGGAGGCTGGCTGGCCGGCCGGCCACTTTATTAGGCACACAAAATAGCAGGTTATACCCGTGTCGGGGAGACGTATATATATTTCCAAGGTCGCAGGTCTTAAGCTTATGCGAAGTCGTCCTGCCTCCGTGCTCTGCTGCTCTCCTCCTCCTGCCTTCTTCTCTCATCCTCCCTTTAACCCACCCCACACACACTCGCATACACACACACACACACACACACACACACACACACACACACACACACACACACACACACACACACACACACACACACACACACACACACACACACACACACAATCTCCAGAGATGTGTCCCGTTGCTCTGACCTCTCTCCCTCTCTCTCTCTCTCTCTGGCAGTCTGCCCAGTTCTTTTTCTTTCTTTCCTTCTCTCCTTCTCCTTTGTATCTTTGGTCTTTGTTGGCTCTATCACTCTATCTATTGATCTATCTATTTTTCTAATCTCCTTTTGTCTCGCCTCTCCTATGCCCCCCCCCTCCGCCGCCGCCACTTCTTTCACCCGCCCCTCTTCCTCTGTTGCACGTATTGCACGCATCCTCTTATCTCTTCATCCTCTCGGCTGTCATCCGCGCACTTATCTCCTGTTTTAACCCCCCTCCTCTTTTTCTTTTTCCTGCTTTCTTCTTTGCTGCTGCTGCTGCTGCTGTGGCAGAGGAAGGCTGCTGGGGCTGGGCAGCCAGCTTAAGCTGCTTCTCTCTGGGCATGGTGCCCACAGAGGGTGGGTAGGATGCAGTGTGTGTGCGTGTGTGTGTGTTTGACAGAATGGAGCATATTTCTGTTGAGTCATACTTGTTAAGACTTAAAACTAAAACATGTTTTCAATTTTGCTCGAAAATATCACTGCAATGCATTTCCAAAAAATAGCTCTGGAAAAACGAAGAGACCAATTCGCCTGGTTTTGCGGTTTGAGTAAATGTAACAATATTTTGCTTATTTTCTATAAACTACATCCAAAATACCTCCCAAATCCCAAATATAAAAAATATATTGAATTATTATTATCAAGTTTGTCAAATTAATCATAAACCTTGTGTAATTTACCTAAACATTAGGATAGCTAACAGCATGAAAAGGCTGACAAACTAGCATTGACGTCATGCTAACCTTTACCAACATAGACAATGTAGCCACTAGCATATATTCTTTATCCTCTGCAAAAAAAAAGTGATTAATTATTGCTGCTTGTGAGGTCATTTGTCTTTCTTCATCAAATTTATCGTATTTCGTCGTATTTATTTAATAATATATTATACTGCCTCCTGGTGGCCAAGGCACACACCAGATACACAATGCGCATTCAATTAATGCATGAAATTATTATCATAAACAAAATGTTTGCATTCTGTATTTGTTTCGAAGTACAGTACATTGATATTTTTCATATGATTGCCCTGAAACTGATTAAGACAATTTCTATTCATTTCAATAGGGAAAGCTAATTTGGGAGTGTTTTGAATTGCAAGCGAGGTCACGGAACAAATTGAACTCGGAAGTCAATTTACCACTGAATTTTAACTCAAGCAGAAAATAAAATAAAAATGGTGAAGTACACATTTTTTTTCTCAGAGCTTTCTATATACTTTTCTCACCACATAACACACATGACCTGCAGATAGGTAACAAACTTCCTCTCGTGTCCCCTTTGCACTTTGTCAATTGTACTAGTGAAGTTTCAGGGAGGCAGCGCCATCTGTCTGTGAACCTTTTAACGACAACAACAAACTGCAAAGTTTGAGACTATCATCCAAAAGTCTATTTGCAACCCTTTTTATGATATTTGTAACCCTTTTTATTGTATTTAACCCTCATACAACAAGACAGCAGCTGCCAAGCTGTGACAGAGTGTGTTGAATATATTTATGAACTACTTTTTTTTTTTTTTAAACGATTTAAGTGCGTTTGTTCGGCGTGGGACGTTTTGGGGGTGCTGTAGTTACAAGAAGCCACCAGTAGACGTCAGTGTTTCTTCTCATCTAACTTACAAAAAAAAAAGCTCACTGTTATATTAATTTTGACTAAAGGCTAATTGCTCTGAGAGGGTTAATGAAAACTGAGCATCATTAACCTTTTTTTTTGGGGGGGGGGGGGGGTACTTGTACTGGATTTCATCAGGTGTACCTAATAAAGTGACCTGTTTGTTTGAAAGCCAAAAGAATACGTTGCATGGAAACACTGCTCATAAACATACACAAATGCCTTTTTTTTTTAATTTTTTTTTTTTACTGCATTTCTCCACCCTCAAAGTATGCTGACATGACAAAATACACAAAGACTAAACTGCTCCACTTCAATTAAAATGCAACTTTGAAGGTTAGAGAAGGTTAAATTGGTCGTGTGGCAGCGGTGACAAAAACGCAGGCCGCCAGCCAGCGCCTTTTATACAGACAATGTCTACAATTATGTGGATAGTACTGACCGTGTAAAATCCACACACACGTACCACACACACACACGCATACATCGGTCAAGACTTCATCCAAAATATGCCCAGGCCTCGCCCCCCCCAGTAGCCAACGTGATGACATCAACCGCGGCATCTGAAGCTCGTCGTTTGTCAAAGAAATAGCGACATTCACAATTTAAGCGTGTTAACATCCTTGAGTGATTGGTTCCCAAAGGCTCACGGGAACCTGTCTTGCCTCACGCTGACACACACGGAGGGGTCAAGCTCATTCCCAAATGGAGATGAATTCCCAGGGTACACATTAACCAATCAGGGATCATCATTCAAAAAAACTTTGTGATGTTCACATGCACTTTTGTGTGTGTTTGTGTGTGTGTGTGTGCGCCATTGAGGCTCCCATTCGGATCCACACACAAAGGAAATCGCATACACTCCTTAAGCATGACTTTACAATGACTGTTGAACACTTTTGAAATTCACTTTTAAAAAAGTTACATGAGAACTTTTTCATGCAAAAGGCTAATGTACCCAGAGGTCAAAGGGCACCATAAAATACAAGCAAGCCTTCTCATTTGCGTCTAAATACTTTCACTACACATCTCCAAAACAGAAATCCCTGAACGATGCATAGTTACATAAAAACATATCTTTCCACTCAGAGAGAAACATTTGTGCATCATTTTAACCTAAAATAGAAAGCAGGCTGCACCGCATAGTGAGAGGGCAGCCTTCATTGAGGCTACAAACACACACATTGCACTTCACCACTGTCACACACTTGACATATAGGCACTTTTCTCCACTTATAGACTAAACTTAGAAACGGGAGACTTCACACAGCAACTTAACATGGCCATAAAACATATACTAAGCACCCCAGTTACTATTACAGTGACATGATAAAAAATAATAATACACATAAATAATCACAAATAAATGAATTGAGGTTTTTTTCTTACCTTATGTATCTGAATCCTTTTGCTGAACTCCAAGAAATTTGTCCCAAGTGCAAAAAAAGTGTTGAAAGTGCGAGCCAGAAACACACTTCTTGCAGTGTCTTTATCTTGACAGATATGACCGTATAGTCCACTTTTATCGGGTCACACTTTCCATTTATGACCGAAGTGATTAAAAAAATAAATAAAAAAAAAGAGTCTCCGTTGAGGAAAAGTCCTTAAAAGTCCAACATAAAGACGAATTCTAGTCCGAATTGTACCGTTAGGATCAACAGGTGTCACTAATCAAACAAGCTCAATTATATAAAATAAAAATAAAAAGTCCTCCAACATAGGAAAAGAAATAGAATAAGCCGAAAAGCAATGAGTTGCTTTTCTAAACAATCGAACGAGATAGATATTTAAAAATATTTAAAAAAAAAATTTTTGTCGTGACCCCAAAAGTTGTGGTTCCGACTGCCGAATCTGCTTCTCCGCGTAGTGTGTCAAAATGTGGAGAAAGAGAACGGAGTGGGAGTTTCTAAAGTGAAGAAGGTGTGTCCATCAAAGTGGACAAAATTCGGAGAAGGGGGGGAAAAAATGTGTCAGGAGTGGGATTTGAACCCACGCCTCCATTCGGAGACCAGAAGTCCCTGTTGTCCAGTTGAAGGAAGGTGATGAACCTTGAGTCTGGCGCCTTAGACCGCTCGGCCATCCTGACATATCCAAGAACGTGGGAGAAATGAAAGATGACCTATACCCCGTTGTTGTATTTTTATTTTTTTCCATCAAGTTTTTATTCATAGATCGGAAACATATGTGATAATTTACCTCTGTACTTTTTGAAACATACCAGCCATTCAGTGTCAAAACCATACTGTAATTAAAAATACATAAATGCAGCGGCCATTCTGTGTCCAAAATTAAAAGTGAGCCAACGAACCATTTTTGTGTTGGAAAAACACGTTGCTGAGTGTGAAAGATAAAAAAATAAAAATAAAAAAAGCTGTCAGGAGTGGGGTTCGAACCCACGCCTCCATTTGGAGACCAGAAATCCCTGTTTCCAGATGAAGGAAGGTAATCAACCTTGAGTCTGGCGCCTTAGACCGCTCGGCCATCCTGACATGGAGATCTCCTGTAACCAATAAAATATAAACCCAGCTATTTAGTATCAAAATGGCCATTTTGTGTCCAAAAATAAAAGTTAGCTAACGAGCCATTGTTGTGACATGGAAAGCTCCTGTAACCAATGAAATATAACCCCAGCTATTTAGTATCAAAAGATAATGCAGCGGCCATTTTGTGTCCAAAAATAAAAGTTAGCAAACGAACCATTTTTGTGTCAGAAGAATAAATGCACTTAAAACCAATTTCATGGAGCTGAGTGTTAAAGCCTAAAAGAAACCTGTCAGGAGTGGGATTTGAACCCACGCCTCCATCTGGAGACCAGAAATCCCACTTTCATGGTGCGATAGGAACTGAATCTTGAGTCTGGCGCCTTAGACCGCTCGGCCATCCTGACTTGTATAGATACATTGAAATCGGCCATCCTGACGTATAAGTTCCTAGGAATTGACAACATAATTTTCATTTTTGAAAAATTTCATATCCAAACATAAATACATATTAATAAAACGTTTGAATTCCAGCTATTTTGTTAGGTATACATCAGGCAACATCTGAATTCTTTTTTTTTTTATTCACAGTGAAGATACATTAGTGGGACTTGAACACAACGCTTCCTTTAGAGACTCAAATTCTCCGATTATGATGGTGGGAGGTGAATCCTTGAATCCGGGACCGCACAGCAATCCTGACATACCAAAGGATTGCTATCGCAGCCAAGGTCACAGCTCAAAGCCTCGTCTTCAGTTTGAAGGTGAAGAGTCTTCTGGATGTTTGGAGTGTCGGTGGCTAACAGCTTATTTTAGCAGCCCATTGTTTGGATTTATACTCCCAATGTCCTTCTCACATTTAATTCAACCTCCTCCCCTCTCTTACTTCTTCTAAATGCTCCCATGAACGCATTATCTCAAGGACATCTCTGTGCGAGGGGGGGATCACCGATATCATCGATTCTTATCAGGAGTTCACAACACCGGGTAACGTTTGTTGCATTTAAGGTACTCTTTCCGATACCCATCTCGTATTGGATTGAATGAAAATGCAGCAAAACTGTGCGTCTGATCCCAAATTAATCCCCGGTAATAAAACAGGGGCTGCATTTATCATCATTTGCATGCATGTGAGGTTAAATATTTGTGTGGCATATTTATTTACTGTGATAAGACCCATTAATGTGCGTGATTTAGTGCAGATCCCACGAGTGGTTTACTTTGGAGCGCCTCGTTGGCCGTGCTGGATATCCCCCCCCCCTCCCCCCCTTGAATGCACCACTATACGCGAGAACCCGAGGCCTGCACTTCAATATAGAAGTCAAAGAGCTCAAATGATTAAAGAAAAACACCAAGCAAAGGGGGTTAGTAAAAAAAAATGGGGTAATTTTTGAATACACGAGGGTTTCTTCCATTCGCTGTCTTTATTTTTTTACGATGGTAGATGGAGAAAGCAGAATTATATGTGAAGGACAGGTAAACGTGGCTTTTATACATCCTAAGGTGGAAAGAATGTTAAGTGCAACAGGAAGAGGCCGTTGCAAAGGATAGATAGCGGAGAGCGAGCTCTGGAATCGTGTCATTACAGTGGGAGGAGAGGAAAATAAAGCGGCGGCGGGGTCAAGATAAGACGACGGACCCAAAAGGAGCCGATAACGGGATAGCGGGAATGTTGGAGGATCCGTTTGGGGACATTTGTCTTTGAAGTGACTTTTCCCTAAAACATAATTGGGTTGGCAAATGTTGACAAAAATATGAATTTGGCAAAAAAAAAAAAAAAATTCACAATTAAAAAAAAA